>NW_020220679.1:0-34599 GCF_003070985.1 Temnothorax curvispinosus | reverse complement strand
GTCAATTAGAGACGCGCGCACGATGAATCCCTCGTCACTATAGTGCGTCACGCACGAGCACGTCTTTGACACGACTGAAATTTGCTCTTTAAATGCAACCGGTAATGTATTGACTGGGGATTACGCTTCTGGGTGATCGGAGCGATTTATTGAATGTTTATTTATGAGACATAATAATTAGTTGACTGACGCAACTTTTGATAATAAAAAGAGAGATTTATTATATGTATATATATATGTCAAATTGTTGTATATATTTATTATTTATATTTTATATAGAATTTGCATACATTTTTTAAGCTTTTCTGTTTTTGCTCGGCTCGCACAAAAATGGCAAGGAAATAAATATGAACTTCTTATTAATGTGAAAACTGGTTAAATAAGATCGTTATATAATTTCTTAATGATATTTCTGAATAATTCAATGTTTTGCCTCCGTGTATACATGCCCTGAAACATTACTGAAAACCAGTTCATTTACGTAATGAAAATTCCACAAGTTTAATCGCCAAACCATCGATTGAACGCTTAAAAACTGCGAGATAATGAGATGTATTAAACAGTGCGTTTTTACTTGACGTCAACGATGTTTCCACAACGCCTGACACATTTTCAGGAATAAATTGATATCTGTCAATTATAGTTGAATTGCGCTTAAATTGTCGACTAATAAAAAAGAAATCCATAAAGAAATATTTAGACGAACTTTGTATCGTTCTCAAGTTGCAAGCGCCTTAACAATAATTATATACGAAAAAAATTGTATGCCATGACTAAGTTATTCGTTCACACGAATTCGCCGCAACGCATATATGATTCGTATACTTTTATACGATACACTTTTATCGTTGGTGACACTAATGAAAACACAATTCATACTTATTCAAAGAAGTCACGATCCGTCACGTTATCTCCCACCGGGGAGGACCGTCGGATGAATAAGCGGTCTTTACGCGACCGTGACCATATCGTCTTATGCTCGTGCAGTATTAAGTACCGGCGGCGACGGTGAACCCCGACATCGGTGCCATTAAGTACGCAAGAATACGCAATTGTCCTGTCTACGATACGTGCAATTCTCGCGGTCAACCTTTGCTGTCACTTCAGTATGACGATTCACACGTGCAAGTTTACCCGCGAGAATCACAATATACGGTTTTTAGTAGTTGTTAAAGCGCTCGCAAAGTTGTAACGTATGAGTAAAACAGGTTTCCCAGGCATTTCTTCAATGTTATACTAATATTATGTCGCGACGAGGAATGTTTTCCCGCACGAGCTGCAAATATGATTTTAATAGTTCATAATTTATTTCAATTTTTTTATATCTTGTCGCGTACAAGAAACGTGATTAGACAGTTAATTTCATAAATATATCTGCATACTACCAGCAATTTACATAAATTTTAAAAGATATAATTATTGCTTATAATTATTGCTTGTTGATTTTGTTTGCGTCGACTATTTGCTGGATTCTACGACCAATTTTGATGTAATGGCTCAATAAATATAAGGAAGAAATGCGCGGATCGATGAAGATGTAGGGTCTAAATGAGAATATACGTAACCTTGGTAAATCGAGCGATCGATTGGCCAAGCGCCGAGGTTTACTGTATTCTGAGGCACATATTTTATTAACAATCGAACAAAACTGATGTCTATCTTTTCTCTCTCTTTCTCAACTCGGAAACTTATTACATTGAATCATAGATAAAATCTTCCATATTATCACAAAGAAAAAGTGCCACTATCTTTATGTTATATAAACCGCAAATTAGAAGGAGGTGAGGGGAGTATTATATCATACAATAAGTTGTAATAACATACGTTTCGGTCTTGGGTTTAGACTCTCTAGAATAATAAAAATTAAAAAATGCAGTTACAATTGATCTCGAACGGGGGTGTCTTATAAAAGTAAAAGTCAAATAAGTGGTTGACACAATTAATGAGTAAAAGATTAAAACAAAAGTAAAACTTTTACATCTAGCCAGTCTCTCAATAATTATTGGCAAGATATTAAACAAAGAGAAATATTAAACGCAACATTTTTGAAATGTTTCATATTAAACGGTAAATTAATGGTATTAATCTACAAGAAGATACAGTAGATCACAGCAAAAAACATTTGCCAATTATTGAGAGACTTTCACATATATGATTTTGTTCTCTATCTTGTTTTTAAAATCTCACTAACATTCGTTGAAAATGCTCTGTGTTCACTAAATATCGGGGCCAAATGGACCTTACAAATTGGCTGCTAGGTATGGAAGTTTTACTTTTGTTTTAAGAGTTTTTCTTATCCATTAATCGTGCCAGCCACTAGCTTATTTCACTTTTACTTTTATAAGGCTCCAATCAACTTCGAAGGGTTTGGCGTCGATACACTGAACAATACCATGATGTCTCTCGTTTAAGAAACTGAATTTCTTTATTTTTATTACTCTACATTGAAGAGGATCTCAAGACCAAAATTGTTATTGGAACTTATTGTATAATATGTAATTTACGCTCGCCTCATCACCAGCGTTTGCTCTCAATTGCCTTTTTAAGTATGTATGTTCATATGTACACAATATATGCACATACATATATATATATATATATATATATATATATATATATATATATACACACACACACACAAGTATTAATGATTAAGATTAGAACTGAGCACAACGGATGGTGTGTCAATCTCAGATCCAATTACTTTCATATCAACGGAGATACGCTTTTCCTCTCTCCCAGACCAAACACAACCATGGGGCGCAAACGGGACGTCAAATCGTGTCCGCCCACGACCAGAGTCCAACCTAAATTCGTATCAAGGATACCGATACGATTTGATAACCGGTAAATAATTATGTCGATTGTATAAACCTTCGTACGTATATCTCATTAAAAGTTATTTAATACAAAAACTAAAAACGTTCTTTAAAAAATCACCTGTTAAACTATTGAACAATTGTATATTTATTATTTTTATCTGACGCGAGAGTTATATTATTCTGCATTCTCTGGCGTTATATTTCAATGGTGCAATTGGATAATGAAGCGAATGAATATTGCAAAAAAATTGAGCTATTTATCGAATTTATTAAGGGAGTATGAAGGTTAATAGCATTAGAATGATTATTCGCAACGGCGATGTATAGCTTTCTTCTTCCGCAGACGCGAGACGATTACGCGACGCAAACAGCGCGACAAGTTGTCCACATCAACGTGGCAATTACCTGAGATCAAGCTAACGCGGCGAGCACACTCCGATCGGTAAAGGATCCTTGTCCTACTCGCAATTTCTTAGCGATGGCTTCAAATGAGAATTCTCTTTCGCTTCTATTTGTAGAAGGTGCTCGCTGTCATTCCTGAGATAAACAATCGAGTCATCTTCGAAATTACATAAGATATTAACATAATAATTATTATTATATATTAAGATTTAGCTGTTATAGTCCACTTAAAAAAATTTATTAAACTAAAAAAAAGATTTATTAGCAAAATATTTTAATTGAATTACATGTTTATAATGTACAAGGCTATATTTTCTATAAAAATTAGATGTATTCTATATTCTTTTATAAATAATTTCCAACAGTAATGTGTGCGAGTACAACTTTCGGATGGAAAGCGTTGGAATTAGTAATACATTTCCACACACTCTATTAATTCAACTAAAATGAAATCGGAGAATGAATCCATCGCTAATCGCGTGATGTAATGTGTGACGTAATAATCGTGGTGTAACAATCATGTGTGATGTACACGGTTATATATTTTCTCCGTCTGACAGGCGGTATTAATCTATTTTACATCTAGACTAACAAGAAAAGCTAGACGGCATGCGGCTCGAGTCGGTGATATGTCATCAGGCTCCGTGCCGGCCATCGAAATCACGTCGCAGGAGCAGATTGATCAACGAAGGTTGTCTTTAAATTTACAATCTTAACTGGATCTTTGTTATCCGTTATCCACATATGTGCACTAGATGTTGGAATCCGCATAAACTTCGTTTATCTGTATAATAAACGAGTTCCACGAGCGCACTAATCGTTATGTTGAGATATTTCTACAATGCTAATGTTGTTTGCACACCGCAAAAATTTCTTTTATTTCATTTCCGACGTTTGCTCGATTATGATTGAGTGTCACAATCAATATGCAGGTGTCAAAAGGTGTGCCAGCACACATATTTCTCGAAACCCATCGGTCTCTCGCAACGCTACGTTTTACGGCTGCAACGGCATTTCTTACCAACGCACGCACGCACGCACGCACGCATCACGTCGAGCAGACAGACAATTGTGCAAATTCACCCGATTGCAGGTCGCGTACAATTCTTCTGCTTTTTATGATTTCACGTGCCATGTACCTGTTCCGAGATTCACATTCTGTGTGCGCATGCATTTCAAATCTGCAAATGTTCTATCTGTCTTGCGCGACACATAAAATCACGCAAAATGGAACTCCGTTGTCGTGAATTCTAGATCGTCCAAGGCGGCCCTTAATCGGAACATGCATGCACCATCGTCGTTTCGTAGAGATCGCGTGCGATCGGCAATCGCATTATTAGCGTATCCGGAAGCATTTTCGTCTTCGTGTGTTCTTTCCTACGCGGCGACGTTGTCGCAAAAGTTGCGCAATGGCCACAGTCCGGCCTTTTCCTTTTCTTTCTCGTAATACGCATTCTGCGTGTCCGGTATTGTAACCTGTTTGCCGCAATGCATCACGATAGATTCGCAAGATCCTCTGCAAAAACGTTATTATTGTCGCTGTGTGTCGATCTAAAATTCTAAATAGATGACGGATGAACCCATCAGTCGTTCGCTCGCAGCGATGTATTTCCTCAAGCGATACCGGCAATTTATCTGCAATTATTAGATTCACGCATAACAACAAATTAAATTTTATCTGTAATAAGGTCAAATACACAAAAAATTTTATATTATATTATAATCGTATACACAATTTTTACTATATTTATTCGTATAATATTTTTATTATGTTATATTATGTTAGATTACAATCGTATAAAATTATATATTATTTTAAATATTATATTTAATATTTAAATATACATAAAAGTTTATGTACATTTATTTAATTTAAATTTTGTACAATGGCGGTACTATATTTTATTTAATCCGTTGCTGTTTTTATTTTAAATTCAAATGTTACACTATTCCTATTGTATAATGTATTTATACGAAACGTAATACACTTGAATTACGAAACAGTGTTTCTGCTGCATCAATAATTAATATCTTATTAAGTTGAATAATTTCTTTCAGCAACACAGTCAAGGAAGCTAAAAGTAAATTGTGATTACAAACGTCACACGCCGATGAAGTCGCAAATCGCTATGCACAGTTAACGTTGATTATATGACGTCGAAACGTTGCAGCGTGCTTTAATTAATTTCAATAGGTTTCGTGCATTTCGCCAATCGTTAATTTTCTTACGTATTTTTCGTATTGTACAATCGAGTTACTTAACAACGACATAATAGAAATAATGAATTGCTTCTCTTCCTTCATTATGCCCGCAAACGTCAGTCATTTATGAAATAATTGTCCGCTGCAGCAGAAAGGTAGATTAATCATTAGCGCAGGTCAACATAGGTGTTGGGATGGTTACCTTGAAGGTAGGGTCAAGTAATCGATTAACCTGATGAGACTGTAATTATAGAACGGTCAATATGTTATTTTAATCAACGTGCAGCGTAAGACCGATCGGAAAATCAATGACAATAAACGGAATCGATTTTGATATAATAATTGATCTGAATAATTTTTTATTCCAACGATCGTTTTATGTTTTATCATAACAGCGGACAATTAATAATAAATTTTGCAATACTTTCTACATTTCAATTCAATGCTAATGCTCTTAGCACTTACAGCCCAGGTTCGAGTCGTGACGTAATCCCATGCTGTCCATAACGCGCGAAGTTCTTCGCGCGGCGGGCAACCGCGGCCGCGCGCATGCATTTTATGCGATTTTTGCGATGCAGACGCGCGATACACTTTTTGCACGGTTCGAGACGGCATACATGCCGACGGCAGCAACTCGCCGGGTAATTACACACGGTAAAACGTTGCTAAATCATTATTCCCCTTCACGTGCGCAATGCGTGGTAATCCAACGAATAAATATGCGTGAAAACTTCAGAAAATCGCGCGTGTTGCAACGATATTAAGGCCGCGGTGTCTGTATATACATATATCCAGCCTATCTTCTCTTTATTTCTTAAATATATACATATATATATATATATATATATAAATACACAAATTATACGCATGTATAAATGAAAAATAATCGCGATTTGATTCAGTGTTATTTTAACATATAGCTGATTAACCCCGGAAGGACTTTTCCGAGTCTGAAAGACTCGGTCAAATTTTCGAGGGACTGGCATCGCGGGGCTATTGACATTATGAAGATGGCTCTGCGGCGTAAAAAAAACTCTTTGGTCCTTCCCCTATTATTTGCCGCTAGGCAGATCTTCAGTTGTCGCTCATTGTCAGTTGCGGAACAGTGCGAATGCATGTAAAAAGAGTATTGGGTCTCTGAGACCCAAGTATGTACGATTCGGTTAAAATTCGAAAGTAAATTATACCTTTTTTGCTATAGTTTGGTACTAAATAAGTAGTATTGAATAAATATTAACGTTTTTGTTATAGTCTTTCGATATTAACAATTATTTATTGGTTTATAAGTATGACTTTGATATTAATGTTTTATAGAATATGTGTATAATACATACACACACACAAAGCTAGGTAAATTTTGTTTAGTCATGTTTTTTTATCGTTTCTAGTTTAATTTTTTGAGAAATTACGCGAAAACATTTACTTTTAAGAAAAAAGAGCCCTCGAAAATCGGCTTACTTGACCTCTAGAGATTTTGTTGATAACGATCAAAAATTACGTCGCTCTATTTTTTTCCTTAAGATTTGACATCTCTTTCAGAATCCGCAAGAGAAATTGAATTCTACCGGATAGTTTCAAAGTTATGAATTAAAAAAGAAAAGTGTAAAATTCGCGTTTTTTCCCCTCAGCAAAAAGGACCCCGCAGAATCCTTATGGGAAATGGCTTTCGGCTAATTTTTCTGAAAATTTGATATGTGGTAGTTCTCAACACGTATATAGAACAAAAGTGGTCAATAGGCCCGAAGTCCGATGACGAGTAGTTTTCGAGATACAGCACCCCAAAGTTGGACTTTTTATACCCATTGGGTACAATAATAAGTAATACCCATTAATTGGATTATTAGCATTGCCTCGTAAGTATATATACGGTCGTCGGACCGGTCGTCGCACGAGCCCGGTTTGCCACAGCCCGTCGTCTCGGAATCTCATCGCTACGACGGCACGGCGTCTAACGGTCGAATCGGAATCGTCTGTAGACGACTTAGGGTCTCGATAGCATCGACTTGAAAACGTGTACTTACGAGTTTATATACCCGCGATTCTTTATTTCAGTACTAATACATTGTTATACTGTGAATTGTTCATCTCTTCTGCTCATAGTCAAGATATTGTTCTTGAGAGAAGAAACACACACATACACACCTGTACACCCACCTTAATCGTAAGCAGCATCGTACATCGACATTGACTGCATCCGCACTACGCTGCAATAAGGTATGAAAAGTCCAACTTTGGGGTGCTGTATTTCGAAAACTACTCGTCATCATACACTGTTAAATATTAAAGGATGAAATTTAATTCAACATCTTGAGTTAAATAACATTTTGTTATTTTTAACTACCATGTATGTCGAAATTTATTATTTTAACAAAACAGTATTATTTTAATTTTATTGATTTAATTGAATTAACATTGTTTTAGTTAAATTAACGACATATTTTGAATAGGAGCAGTGGCAACTTACAGGAAGGATTAAAAACTCAAATATAACTCAAATTGAACCTAAATTGACACTACGAATTCAACAGTGTAATTATATGTTTCTTCTATCACAATTAATATTTTTTCGTTTAATACTTTAATAGGTAGTACGTTTGAAAATTTCTTTGATTACTCCGAAGATAACGATCTATTCAGAACATTGCTCGACGATCGATTTCGTCAGGCTAATTCAACTTGGTGCATTTAAATTTGCGCAACAAATAGTAATGGTAAAACGTAGTAAGACAACGCCACTTCCAATTAAATGCGTCGCGAAAAAAGGGAGAGGTCTGTCGACATCTTAATGGGAAAGGGAAACGCTTTCCCGGACGAGGTATAATTAAAGCGAGGTATATCTTTTATATCGAAGGCGTACAGATTTCGAGCTCGTGAGTAAAATGTGCGAATTCGGGCTTTCCTTTCGAATTCCCGTTCGAGAAAGGGAAATCGCGGGACCCGGGCTCAGTCGAAGCGGCCACGGCGCGCGGCGCCCGCGAAACGGGAGCGCGAGAGAATTCACGCTCGCGCGCGGCATTATACCCGCGCGCGCGTGCCGCGCTGCATCGCACACGCGTTACGTATTCCGCATCCCCGACAGCGCATACACACCTGTATGTACGTTAAACCACGACGCGTTACACACACACACACACACACGAGCGTGCGTCCACGTATTGCCCAATGAATCGCCACGCGCGTAAGCGAAAAGAAAGCCGCGCGCTCGGTTACGCAACCGCCATCGCTCGACTCTTTCTATACGCGTGCCGCGCAATCCGCGCCGAGATTTGCAGAATCGTTTTCTCGCCATTTCTTTCGCGTAACACGCGGCAATTTCGCATGACCGTCGCGCTTTTGGGTCCCTTTATGATATTATAGTTCGGTATTCGACGCAACACGTGTAATAAATTTTCAACGCCCTAAGAAAATTTCGAAAAATAGTCTCTCCTTGCCTTTAATAAAATTTGGAAGTCCAGCGCTCAAAAATGAATCAATTGGATTTCAATTTAATTTTCTGTGAATCCATATAACTTTAAAGTCACGCACTCATACATCTATATTTTTCAAATCTTATTTCATTTTTTGTCACAAATTAGCGTATTATTTTGTTACAAGTTGTAAACCACTCTTTTATAATAAAAAGTTTAAAAATTGTAAATTAATTGTTTATAGTTTTCCCGAAGATAAATGTTCGCTAGAGTTTCACGTTATATAATTTTTTTAGAGAAAGAAAAGTTGGATTGTAAAGGGGTTAATTATATACGTTAACATCTTCATTACTTCAATGAGATTTCAGATAAGCGCTTATCTTTCATTTTCAACGAGATTAGGAAGCTCTGAAAATAAGGAGAAATTCACATGGTCGGTTTTTCGACTTAATCATATATATATATCTTTGTTACACGTCCCCTATTCACAGAAACGGCAATGCAACAGTTCCACTCTTAGTGGAGCACATTGCAATTAACGCCCTGCGATGTTACGACGTCCTGCCTTGCAATTTTACACGACACGCTGCAAGTATATACCGTGCAACACGCCGGCACGAAGAGAGAGATTCTTTACTGAATCGCGCTATCGTGACAAGACACCGCGGTACACGATATCGCGTCATTTCGCCCGTAATTTCCACCGTTACTTTCTCGTTACCGTCACGTGCGCTTTCGTTTTGCAGCGACGGAGGTGCGGGTGCCGCCGGTCTCGCGAACGCGACGACGATGCAGAGCAACAGCGCGGACGGCAATATGGACCTGGCGACGGTGACGTCGAGCAACCCCGTCCTGGCGACGCCGGGGTTGAACAATCCTACCTGGAATCGTCAGCAGGCGGTCAGCGTCAGGCATGCCTTCAAGATCTACGGCAGCAGCAAGAATCCGAACCATGTCCTACAGAATCTCAACATGACGGTGGCCAAGGGCTCGATGTGAGTATACAGCGATTTTTTTTTTATCGGGCACGAATATCTCGCGAGATGTATATTTTGCGAGATGTTTAACGGTTAACGTGCATATAAAATCTTTGATTGGTCTTTGATCTGATATATACACTGTTGGAAAATTTGTGTTAAATATAACATAAATCACATGTCCAAAACGGTCCACTCAAATTTTTGTGTTAATTTAACATAATATGGATGTGTTAAGTGGTAACACTGATATTATGTTAAAATATTTCAACAGAAAGGAAATGTAATTCTGATCGTAATTTGAAGTTAATTATGTGTACAATTAACATAACTTTTATGTTGAAGTTGAGATTGTAAGATAAAATCAACTTTATTTCTGTAAATTTTTATTCCTACTTCTTTTATAGAGTAAAATCAACATTCTTTTTCTGTAAATTTTAACACATTTAATAAATACGTTCAAATTGTGTTACTTTAACATATTTTTTAAGTTATTTTAATTATTTTACATTTTGAATTTGTAAAATTCAATTAACATAGCAGGCATATGTTAAATCTAAACACGTATGTGTTGATTATTTTACACAAAAATGTTGACAAGGACTTTTTTTAACACACATCAGGACCTCTGTTTTCAACAGTGTATATTCGAAGCAGATTAACTTATCAGCAAGATGATAGTGATCTTAATAATGTAACTTCTTTGATTTCTATAATTATATGTTACGTTCATATGTTTAATACTGCTATAAATTCGTTGCCATCGAGATATTGCCTAACTTCCTCGTTTTGATATATCTCTCCTCGTGTAATGGCGATCGAAATCGCGAAAAATCCAGCGTACTTATGTCTTTCTGTCTAACTCCAATGTGCTACAACGAGAAAGCGACGCGCGAGAAACTCGTTTTCTATCTTCACGAGCCATTTATCGTTAACGACTAATCCTGCGTCGCGTGTAATTAATTAACGCGATCTTTCATCCGCGGCTCAAATCGCGAGATCCCGATTTGACGATTAAGGATCTATCCGCGATAGTTATTTCATAATGCGAAACAATGTGCAACTACGTGGGCCACCAGGAAATTAAAACACTGAAAACGATAATTTCCGTTGTAATCGTTTCAGTACGCGTTTCGTAATCGCGGCGCGATCGGGATACGCGATTATGTACCTTTCGTGTTAAACGCCGCGAGGTTGGGACAACAATTTAGTGTAAATTATGAGCCTTGAGCTGCACGACTGCTTTTTTTCTTAGCTCTTTGGTCTAAATTATGCCAGAAACCAGAATTATATACGTATTATGAAAACACAGAAGCTAAGGATATAATAATACACTTTGCGGCGTGCTAAGAATTGGGACGAAATGCAACGTTTATCAAATAACTTTTGCATAAAAACGACTCGCAACAATGCGTTGAAAATGTGCTGACATGTACTAAAAATAGTGTAGACTTTTGATGTTATCATAATCGTCTTCCCCCAACAATTTAACGCTCGTTCTCCAACTTGAACAATTTCACTAAATTCTGCAAGAATTCGATGGGACTTTTAAGTGACTCATTAAGTCATTTTATTAAACTGACTTATTATTTAAATAAATCTCTATTTTTTATTTTATGAGACTAAATTATACGTTCTTTAAAAAATTCGGGTGTTGATCAAGGCTATCTTGTTTTTTATCTTCTCACGGTCACAGATAATTAACACTTGAAAACCACTTATAAATAAATATATTAATTTCTTCATTTACGATGTAAAAACTAAATGTAAATAATACGTTTTTTATTATCCATAAACCATGAGATGGCCAAGTTATGAGTTTCTTCGTTTAAATCGTACAAATCGCGGAATATTGGGCAGGCATATTTTGGCATACAATATTTACAGGCAAACTCTAAAGCGTCTGTTTGTATTCGTCCGTTTTCTAACCATCTATTTTTGATACAACTACAAAACAATCTGAATATAGAAAATAGAAAAGTATATTTACCTTATTTGGGGAGCAGTGTGGTCTAGTGGTAGAGCGCCAGACTCGTAATCTGTGGAACCGGGTTCGAGTCCACTAGAGCCATGTAGCATGGAATTAATTTTCCAAAAAGAAGCTGCTCCCTCTCGCGCACGAGAAGACAGTTCCCGTGCGGAGAAAACTGGGGGCCGTCTTTCGGAAGAGACGTTAAGCAGTTGGTCCAGAATGGTCCCGCAGGTTGAGGATTGCGACGATAGGCTAGTTCCCTATCTCGCTGAAAAACCGAAAAAATTATTAAAAAGCCTAGAAGCGAAAATGTAAGGCATTATATATATATATCGGTCGCCTTCTGAATTGCCTTCTCTCTCGTAAGCATAATGCCTTACATTGTCGAATGGATTTGTATCGAGATCTTTATCGCAGCTTTCTTTCTTACCATTTAGGAAGCCACAAATGTCTCAAACTTCGTCGGTTCCTCTACCCTGTAGGCCAATTGGAGCTATCTTAGAATCAATAGGTGGTGCGTCGTAAATGGCTCTGAAGACGTTTAAATCATAACGCGCATCAGCCTCACCGCTTCCCTCGTCCTCGTAATTAATAATATTTTTTTTATATGAACGATATCTTTATTCGTCTTCAAATTATCTGTCTTTCTCTTAGGCACAACTACTGCCACGAGCAATATTAACAATATCAATACGCAAACTAAACTATGAGGAAGCAATGTGCAAGTTTCTACTTGCACACTTTTTTTGTGATAAGTCGCTTTATTGCAAAAATTAATTAAATAATTAATGTTTTTATTAAAATAATCCTTACTAATTGCCGATATTTCTTAATTTTTCCATTTTGTTTCATTTTTTTATTTATACATTAGTTTTTTATTTCTACTTTAAAATAATTTTTTAAATATATAAAAAGTGATTTTATTACTAATTAGTGGCACAAATGAAGTTTTACAATCGACACAATGTTAAATCGATGTTGACTTGAGTAGTTCAAGCTACATGGCCCATATATGGACTTGAGAATATAAGACTGAAGAATATAACAGATTTAGAATTGAATAATTACGACTGGTTTGGCGCAATTTTTCTAATTTTATTATATTTTTAAGTCTTTTCTATCCGTATTTCATATATAATTCTTTAAGATTTGGTTGATTAATTTTTAAGGCATCCTGTCTTTTTATTAAGAAAGTTCAATGAATTTATTCAATCGCAATCTGTAAACAAAACACTGTTACTGCTAAGGTGATGACAAACGTCTTGAACATTCAAAGGAGTATGAATGTGTTAAAAATTGATGAAACTTGACAATTATTAGATGAAGTTGTAGTTATTCTTTAATTAAATAAAGATTAAATATTATCCTTTTTAAATTTAACATATCTTTGAGATGCTGTGATGTAATTGTGTCCAAAATTATTTTTCTAATGTAATCAACCTTTTATTGTCGAGAATCCGTATTTGAATAAGAATTCTGTCGGGAATGGGGGAAAGCGGTGAAAATATTCTATACATCAGGGAGAAGGGTATAATGAACAGTCAATAACAATTTCTTTGTTATTTCACTTCGGTTACGTTTTATGTTCTCGTTTTATGTTCTGTATCTCGTCTCGCCATGTGTTACGTCATGTTCGCGTTCAGCCTTCAGCTGACTCCAGCGTTGTAATTCAAATCTGATTATTTATTTATTGGGTTTTTACAAATTTTTTCGACAAGACGCGTGGGCGACGCTTGTTTTGTTCCTTTTGACGAGAGACTCTTTTGTGAACGCTTATCAGTCGTGCAAACAATTTTATTTCTTCGGCGAAACCGTCAGAACCATAATTATGAACGATTTCCCGAGAATTTGTGTTTACCTGGACTTCAAGGACCACGAACCTTTCAAGCTGACTATAACTACGCTTTCATTAGCATTCTGATGAAAATTACAAATGTAAATGACGCTCTTTTGTATGAATTGATTTGTCTGTTCATTCAGAGACGGTCTCGAAGACTAAAGTAAAGCCCCTGGGATATACATATACATATAAACATATTTCTCATCAGCTAACTTGTTTTCTCGTGAAGATCGATCTCTTATATAAGGTGTTCCGAGCGCATTTCCTACTTGGCAAAGTTTCTTAAATATCGAGATATCCTCTTAAGTTGTAATTTTGTTATGTTCTTTTACGGTCTAAAGCCGAATTGAAATTTATCATGTTTTTTTTTTGTTTCGCACTTGCTCGTTCGGTCTGAATCCAGCTCAGCGCGATCGTTGCTGTCAAAATAAATTGTTACAAATTATTTGTATTATAGATACGGGTTACTGGGTGCCAGCGGATGCGGCAAAACTACCCTGTTATCTTGCATCGTCGGCCGGAGGAGATTAAATTCAGGCGAGATCTGGGTACTGGGCGGCAAACCCGGGACGAAGGGCTCCGGGGTGCCTGGGAAAAGGGTCGGATACATGCCGCAGGAGACCGCTCTCTACGGCGAGTTCACCATCCGCGAGACCATGATGTACTTCGGCTGGATATTCGGAATGTGCACAGCCGAGATCGTCGAGAGGCTGCGTTTCTTGCTGCAGTTTCTTGATCTGCCTTCGCAGAATCGTTTGGTGAAGAATCTCAGGTATGGATTTTTCGCACCCGCGACCACGCAAGCGGAACCGGTTAATTCCCTATTGTATCAGCGTGTTAAAAAACCGCAACAAGATCTCGGATTCGTAAAAACATATTTGCAAAAATTTGCTAGTCTTCGTTGAAAGTATATATTTTCTTCGAAGAAAAAGAACCGCGTATCTCTATTTCCCAGCCGATTCGACTTTACATTCTAGAAAAAGAGACTTTGTTCAGTTTGTGCGATTCCACTTTTTAACACATTTTCTTTCTTTTTTCAGGAGATATCTATTTACATGTTTATGTTTGTCGTCTGACATCTTCACAAACAGAATAATTACGAAAATATAAATATTAAACAGCGATTTATTTTTAGAAGAGCGTTCTCGTTCTTTCGTAAGGATGCGCTGGACCGTCTCACTCATAAAAGCACTTTACGAAAAATATATATTATTAGCGCGAGACGCGCTAACGCGTTTCTTGATTTCGCTTAGTGGATAACAAAATTCTTGCTGTACATTAATTAATGAATTAATATCGAGTGTTTTTTTTTTCATGCTAGTGGCGGTCAACAAAGACGAGTATCTTTCGCAGTGGCTCTCATGCACGATCCGGAATTGCTGATCCTGGACGAGCCGACCGTAGGTGTGGACCCATTGTTAAGACAAAGGTGATCTCTCTTTTACGTTTTAAATAAACTTTAGTCATGAAATCGTGTCTTAAACAGCCGTTATCATACAGCTTGGCGAGTATTAGCAGCTGACTTAATTCTGTGTCGAAATACAGTAATTATTCATGAGATTATGAAATAACCAGTCAACGTGATAAACCACGACCGCACTAAGTGAATCTTTTGCTTACTTTTTCAGTCGTTAAAGCATACACGTGTCGCTAATGACACGATAACATGAATGTGATAAATTCGATATTGTTGGTATTAAGTGAAAGGCCCGGATAAATAATTTATGGGCAAAGTGTCTGGTATAAATTTAAATTATTTTCTAAATATTCTTCTCCAAATTAATATTATTATTATTATCATTTTCAACGCTTAATTATTTAGACAGGTGCTGCAAAGTATTACTTCCTATACATATAAAGATTTTTTAAGAGTTTCTTAATGTTTTTGTTATTTTACAACTTTTTTTCTAGAACGACGAGAATTCTCGTTCGCATTTTCGCTGACAATCTAAATCGCGATTGAGTCGCGCATACCAGCGGACCCGTGACCAATGCACTGAATCCGTAAGTCACGCTTTAAGCTTGACTTTAAGTGAAAGTAGTCGCCCGCACACGGGCCTGGACGACGAACGACGAATAAGTAAAAAAAAAAAAGAATGAAACTTGTCGAAACGCACCTCTTGTAGTTTCTCACGTGGCCTCTTTCCGTTTCTATCCGTCGTCAAATCACTCGAAATTCGAGTTAAATAACAAAAGCTTGTAATTATCTACGATAAAACGAATCGAATGACGCGAACTTGAAGTTCTATCGACAAATAAGATTTAAGATTTTAAGATCCTGGCTAGTGCTTGCGTTTGCAAAGAAATTTCTCAAAATGTTCAAGTCTATCTTTGAATGTAGGACCTTGACTTCTAAAATAATATCGATCGGTTTTAAATCTCCTTATAATGACCGTGATGGTCATGCAGTCATAGTAAGTTTTGTCGTACAATTACTGTTCTTTTGACATAAAATTACAATAAATAATTATACGTGTCGAAATACAAATATGTATGTACATTTATGTAAAATTGAGGAGCTCCGAGCAATAATGTCAAGCATTTAACTGTAACAAGGCTGCTAGCTTATAAATATTTAAATAATATCAGGTATAAAGCGCAAATTCATAAAAAATAAGGTACAGTAAATGGGTTTTAGAAAAGTATTTTTGAAAACACGAATCTCATTAAAGTAAATGCCAAAATGGATTCATTCTGGATTAATCTACGTTCTACAAGTACAGTAAATTATTAATAGAAGAATTTGCGAAATCTATTTTTACGTAACGTTTTGTTTCCGATTGTGAAAATGAACGAAGCTTGTTCACGCAGAAGAAAATTTATCGCTTTCATTCGCGAGACGAATGAAGCGGATAATTAACCGAGAAGCTTTCCACAATGATATTCTGCTTTTACAACGGGAAATCAATTACCGTAATCACCACATTGTTGTCATCTTCTACGTTTCGCTTCCGGTAATGCGATGTTTCCCCCCGGTGCGTAGAAAATTTCCTGACCACATTTATACGTGACGCAAATGAAACAGAAATAAAACTCGTGCAAACGTTTAGGAACCTCTATGCGTCCAGTTAGGTACTCATAAGCGTCGAATTTATTGGCGTTTTATTATAGTACAATATTTTTTATTTATTTTATAGTACAGTGATCGCCACCCTTTTCATAACTGTTGCCGAGGCAAATAAATTTCACACACGGAAGAAATAAAGAATGCTATTACTTGAGCGGCATTAAAACAAGAGCTTCAAGCGCTTCGCCCATTATCTGAGAAAGTTTACAGCTTTGTTACGATCGTTTACATCTCAGCTCACACTTCTCTTACTCCTCGATCGTGCACAATTGTCTCGCGGAAAGTTTATGGACCCGATCGCTTTCCAGGAGAATAGGACTAGGAAAGTCATAACTCACTTTCAACTTAATCGCATTTCTATGTGTTCCGCGCTTCTAATATACATTACAATTTGAATTAATTAATCATCAATTATCTCGCTTCTCCGGATTGACGATCGAATTTCTAATTACTCGTTGGATTATATTAACTGCATAGTGTAACTGATCTTTTTACGATTCATTAATTTCCATACTCAATTTTTAACGTTATTTTTAAAAAATAAGAACGTTAATATGCTAATACAATATATATAATAGCATTATACATAAAGTTTCATAAAGTAGATCGATCACTAAAAAATTTGTATCTGTAAAATTTTTTTACTATATCAATTATTTTAATTACCTCTAACTCTTAAATAAATTATTCTTGTGCGTGAAAAAGTTAATAATTTTTTAAAAAATATACATGTCGATATTTAATTTTAATAATATACATAGTAATGCAAACGTCTCTACATCGAGCACAGCTAGCTACTTTCGACTTTTACTTTGTTACGGTCTAGTTTTGTAAATTGTCGACTGATCTCGACATTGTATCGCAGCGGTTAGCTCGAAAAATTAGCCCGTTCGCGAAAAGTTGAATTCTCGCTTTCGCACATGATTCTACAAGATTCCGCGCCATGTTATTTTTATGTTCTTCCGCGCGATAATGCATCCTTCGCCTGTTGAATATGTAAAAGTCCTGCCGGCGTTTTTAGTCCGGTGTTACAAGGTTCAAGGTATCAAAAAAGTCAAGAAGTCAGCGCGAGAATTGCGGCGAGCGCGAGATACTGCATAAATAATACCGAGTCTCATGTGCGCACACTCACAAGAGCATATACGCGTGTGCATACATACGCGTACATATACCGATCACGTTGCGAATGATGATCGCAGAGTCCCCAATCGTATATAGAATGATCATGATTGGAATCTGTCGCGGAAACTCTGCGATGACTCTGCAAAACGTTCTTGCATATTTTCTTACACATTTTATTATATTATAGGCGTGTGTTTAACTTTAATCTCTCTCTTAATTTATGCAAATATATACACATTTGTTTGTTTTCTTATATATGTTTAAAAAACGTGTTTTTCATATAAATGTGTATTATTTGGCTTGAACACGCGTAATTAAAATATGGCTTTTTTTTCTTTTATTTTCCAGCATATGGAATCACCTGGTTCAAATTACTAAAGATGGTAACAAGACGGTCATCATAACGACTCACTACATCGAAGAAGCCCGACAAGCGCACACGGTAATATCGTCGTCCTCTTTGTTTAACTGAACGTCGATTTCGACAATATCAATTAATTTTAATCTTGAGATAATTGTGATTTCTCTCCTTCCGACATAAAAATGGCGATCAAAAATCATGATTAAAATTAGTCAATGTTAGTGTAAGTGTCTGACTTTATATATTCGAAGGAACGATTATTAAATAACTCCAGCATAACGATCTCGATAGGCACAAATCGCGCCGCATTAATAACGAATCCAGCCAACGATTAACGTTTGTTGGTCGATTGCATGTCATTATCATGCCATTGGCTAGTTATTCCGCCTGCATATTACGCCAGGCATAAATTACAGTGCAAAGAGTGCAATCTCGATTTTTTTGCCGGCAGTTCGCGTATCTCAGGATAAATATCATAATAGAATATGCTTCACGCTTTCATCGTAGGAAGATTACCTTTTTCGATTTATTTATTTTTTCTTCCCGGCTAAAACTCACAGTTAAATCGGAGACTCTGAAAAATATGCGTCTTTCATTTATTAATTAGTATGAGTATTAAAATTCCTCAGATAACAAAATTTAATTAAATTTAAATTTAAATTCTTCTTAAATCAAATTCTTATGGAAACTTCCAACGTGTGCTATGGCTTCAAGGCTTTCGTCTTGAGAACGGAACTGTAAATTTAATTTTTTAAAACAATCGATTTTTATTTGCGCATCAATTAATAAATAATAAAGACACTAAAAAAGACAATAAAAAATAATGATTTTGTTAACAGATCGGTTTGATGAGGAGTGGCCGATTGTTGGCCGAGGAGGCACCCAGAACTCTCTTGCAAATGTACAACTGCTCCTCTCTCGAAGAGGTCTTTCTGAAACTTTCCAGAAAGCAAGGACAATATGCTCAACCGCCGACAGAACTGAATATCTCGAACAACATCAGCTTGGTAAGCAAAAAATTTCAGAAATAAAAAACATTTTGACACTTATCAATAGCATTGTTTCGCAAATTTAAGATTAACGAGTTCGGCACGTTGCACAATGTAAGAGGCAATCAACTTGAATGAAAGTAATTGCGTTGTCTCTATTGTACAGTAGTACTAGCCACTTCTATAATACTGTTGTCAATTTAAATATTTCATAATCATCGATGCTGCCATTAATTTATCATTTGAGAGTTTAATAGCTTTTTAATTTTAGCTTCTATTAAGATTTTTTTTCAGTTTCTTATTTCTGAATTTTTACGTCTACTTGTTATGCTACATTATATGTCAATTTTAATACATAATAAAACATTACATCATAAAATACATTGCACTATCTATCGAATATTATCACTTCGTCTAATCAACTGATACGCGTGATTATGTGTATTCAAAATGTGTGTCATGTTAGTGCAAAAAATTATTTATCCGTTCCGTAGCCAATCTTGCATTGTTTTTGCATTAATTAAATATCACGTTTTATTGCCACCGGCCACGCTTCTTTTTCTTTGCGCACAGGCTTCTTTAAACTGGGGGAAAAAAGACGAGCCGGTATACGTGACAGAGGAGTCCGGCGTTGTCGGCCTCAACTTCCACCAAAGCAAAGAGGTCCTGATCTACGACTCTACCAATGGAATAGCAAATCATTATGATGTAAGAGATTACTCCGATGCAAATCCCACGACAGATTAAGGCCACTTAAAGTCGGCGATGCACACACGCGGGCTTTTTTCGTTTTTACGTTTATCCCGGGCATGCGAGTATTCTTTGTGTCGTTGCAATTTATTAAAACTCGGCACCCCCCACTCAGTGATCTTCACACTTTAATGTGTAAAAATAATATATTAGATTAAAAGTGATAATTTATTATTTTTCTCTTTTATTACGATCAATATTAATAGCTATATTAATCGTTCCTGAAGAAGACGTGCATCATAGCTCGAACGCTTCTCAACCAAGGAGCTAAATAAGAAAATTATATAATTTCAAAATAAAACTCTAAAAATTATTATTGTAACATTTTGTTGTTGATCATATGCAATTATTTTAATACATGTAACGATGATTTCGCAAAACAGATAAACGGCAAACCGCTGCCGAGTGCGAAAGCCAGTTCTGTCCTCGAGTGCGACGACTGCGGCGACTTCACGGATTGTTATAAGGTCACCAGTTGGGGCAAGATTAAAGCGCTTCTGCAGAAGAATTTCTTACGCATGTGGCGGAACATCGGGTACGTTATTAATAGAATAGTCAGTGGCATAATAATATTATAAATTCCGTAATGACTTTACTGTTCCTGATGTCGTTAAAACATTCCTGTTGAAAGATTCACACACATAAATACACAAATAAATTTGAATTTTATGAAGCGGCTGCTAAATGAGTGACTGCTTGATTATACTGAAATAGCTTGCGCAACAATTCATTTTCATGCATAGCGTGATGCTGTTCATCTTCGCCCTGCCGGTGATGCAAGTGATCCTCTTCTGCCTGGCGATCGGGAGAGATCCCACGGGACTGAAACTGGCCATAGTGAACCACGAGATGTTTTACGAGAACATGTCGTGCCCGGTTTCGACGAACTGCAGTTTCACGTTTCTCAGTTGTCGATATCTCCACTTCCTGGATAACGAGACGATGATAAAGGTCTTAATTATTACATAAAAATATATAATAAATATACATGATATCTTATATAATGCAATATAACGTAACGATATAATACATTATACATAGTACACTACACAATAAGTGTAAACGAGGTGATAATTAATATAATTCTAAATTAAGTATAGAAATTAATGTGCGACTTTCGCTTTTTTTTATTTAATTTCATTTTCTGTTGCAGGAATACTATCCGGATCCGGACTCGGCGATGGAAGCGGTACGCAGAGGAGAAGCTTGGGGCACTTTGTACTTTACGGAAAACTTCACGGACGCCCTCGTGGCGAGGATGGCCTTGGGAAGGGATTCCGATGACGAGACCCTTGATCAGAGCGAAATCAGAGTTTGGCTGGATATGTCTAGTAAATATCTCTAGTTAATAATTATTAGATAATAACATTGTCAAGCTTAATTGTGGCTCAAATTTATCTCAAATATTTTATTCACCCCTCGTGCCGAATTTTTTATCCAGCATTTATTAGTTTATTTATATATAAGTATTATTTTTAACAAAATATATTTCCGCATCAATAAATTTGTTAAGTTTTACCTTTGAGTCGTGTTATTTAATCCGTATCGTACTTTTTTAATTTTTTTATGGTGCCATAACTAAGTCTGACAATCAAATATTATTTTTTTTTCGCACGTGTATAGCTTTACCAAAGCATTTGCTATTTATCGACGCGTGATTGATTCATGGGCGTGATTTACATAGACGTGTCCATATAGACGTGGCTATAATGGCCACATTTGCTTAGAATGCACGCTATAAAAAATTTTACTATTTTAGATCAACAAGTGGGCCTGATGCTGGCGAGAAATCTTCAATATTCGTATAGAGATTTTGCCAAGGACCTTTTATCGGCCTGCGGGCAGAACGCAAAACTGGCTGACGTGCCAATTCAATTCAAGGACCCCATTTACGGTACCAACGAGCCGAGCTTTACGGACTTCGTGGCCCCGGGTGTAATATTGACGTAAGTTATTTATTAATATTCAATTTATAGTCTCAAGTTCATTAATATTTATTTATAATTAGATTCTGGATTTACTTTTATTCTTTATTCTCGAAAAGTCCAAGATCTTTTCAATAGAAATCCAAGGCACTTTATAAAATTTAATCTCTTTCTATCTCTTGCGCCAAACACTTAAAAAAATCTTTTCTACGACGTAGAGTTTTGCAAAGTTGACTTCTGTTGACAGCATCGTTTTCTTCCTGGCGGTCGCGCTAACGTCATCGGCGCTGATTATCGAGAGGATGGAGGGTCTGCTGGATCGAAGCTGGGTGGCTGGTGTGTCGCCCGGCGAGATCCTGTTTTCCCACGTGGTCACGCAATTCGTGGTGATGTGCGGTCAGACGGCTCTAGTACTGATCTTCATGATCCTGGTGTTCGGCGTCGAATGCAAGGGCGACATCGGCTGGGTTATCATACTGACGATCCTTCAAGGCCTCTGCGGCATGTGCTTCGGTAAGAGCGAGGAGGGCTTCTCATTCACCGCAATGTATCCGTTAAAATAATATTAAATAATAATAATAATAAAATAATTTTAATTAATATATTATAATAATAATAATCAAGAATTTTTAAGAAAGATGTTTCAAAGTATAAATAAAAGATACGCAATTTCCTTGCTCTTTGAACGGGCAAATTTTGATAATTAGAAGGCAAAAGATGCAATATTATCCAGATTTTTCTACTTCTCGCAGGGTTCGTGATTTCGGCGATTTGCGAACTCGAAAGGAATGCCATCCAACTGGCTCTAGGCAGCTTCTATCCTACGCTTCTTCTCAGTGGTATGTATGAAATATATCACAGTGATGAAATCACAGTTTGATGAGAAAGATAAGCACATTCGGAATATTTTAAGGCTTTCGTTTGCATCTAACAATTATGATTATGTATGAAACTTGCGCGAGAATTAAAACAGATCTACGCGATTTTCATATCAGTTGCTTTTATCAATCAGATTGAATATGCGCTTGATATCGTATCGCTGTAAAATAAACATGGCAATCATCCCGTATTCAACGAATTTAATCGGGTCCATCGTTGTTACATTAGACGATCATTTCGATCTAAATGTCACGCGCTGAAGTCCTTGCCATCACCAGAAGTGAAAGTCGGCCAATACTCGCGCGTGCCGTGCCCTAATCGAATCGTTGGACAAACTGTTCAGATCGCTCTGCATTCTTCTCCCTCTCTCTCTCTCTGAAGCGTAAATTTAATATTCTAAATATTTCAAGCGCCCATACAAGACTCGAGTCTTGTACGGACCTACTTTATAAATGAGAGAATTAAAAATAGAGATTTGCTCTGCCGCAAAAGTTAAATCGAATTGAGAAAAGTTAAACGCAAAATGAATAAAAAAAGATACATTCAGCGAACTCTATTCCACGTTTACGATTATTCCGTTTTGCAGGTGTAATATGGCCGGTGGAGGGCATGCCGACGGTCCTGCGATACATCTCGCAAGGTCTGCCACTGACGATGGCGACGACCGCCCTGCGGTCCATGCTGACCCGCGGCTGGAGCATCACGGAGCCGAATGTTTACAACGGTTACATCTCTACCATCATCTGGATCATCGTGTTCCTCACGATAAGCTTGCTGGTGCTGAAGTTCAAGCGCGGATAAGGATAGCTCGTAACTTCCGCCCACCGTCCAGACTGTATTCGGTGTACAGTGACTCGCGAACATTCCGCGACGGATAGACGAAAAAGAAAGAAAGAAAGAGAAAGAGAGAGAGAGAAAGAGCTCTGAATCAGGGAGCGAATGTTCCCCGTAGAGGAACGAATTGAATCGGGAATCGATGGCGAATGGTGTGTTCGATGGATGTCGCGATTCGGGACTCGCGTCTCTCCACCCGAGAGCGAAGTGATCCATCGAGGACACTACTCTTCTTTCTTTACCTGTTTCATAGCTGTATTATAGCTGGGGTCAAATTTAACGGAGCATTAGTTAGAAATCGTACAGAATTAGCGGAGAATGTAGATGCAATTGGATGTCGGTGGCCGAGAAGAAATTCCGCAATCCAAGAAGGGTCCTTCTATCTAGGAACGTTGCGTAACATATCCTCTATTCAAGAAATCGACTGCCATCGCTCAATCGCCCGGCGGCAGTATAAAGCATTCCTGGATCTCGATAGATCGGCTTCGGATTCCAAATGTCGACGATCTCGCAACATTCTCCGCCGCGAATGGACCTCCGATACATGTGATGCTCCTGCTGCGTGCGCTCAATGTGCTTCTAAGGCTCACGTGTCGCGCGTGCAAGGCGCGTATGTATGTCTGTGTTATGCGTATATGTGATGTGTATGTGTTGGTGTGCGTAATGGGAACTCTCGAATAAATGTAATACGATGATGATAAGATGCGTGAGACTGCCGCGTTTGCCTCGTGCGTCTTGTTTATAGGAATCATATTTTTATCCGGCGTCTGTAAAAAAAAATTTGCGCGGATGCCCGAGGATACCGCCAGGATTCTCCCTATACGAACCGATCTTCTCGAGGATCGCGATCGAGGGAAACAGAATCGGCGCTTTCCATTTACACGACTTATATAGCGACATTTCTGTCGAAGTTAACTTCAATGCGGAAAGCGTTTATCATGCGCAGAGATTGCAAACAATATAACATACGTCCCGAATGATTTTGAAAACGCATAATATTAATTTATCTTCGCAATAATAATATAATTTTCTAATATAAACAAAGGTGAGAGTTGGTTTATTTTTACATATAAACTAAAGTATTTTATAAAATCGTGCCGCAGAGAAAAGAAAACTCGCAGACTAAAGTGCTTCACCACGCGACACCTCGAACGAATAAACTCTGCTCCTGCTTGTGCTTAATTCGTTTTTCTTTTTTTTCACGAAGGATCGTGATTAAGTAATTCGGCGAAAATAGAAATAGTGAAAATGCGTTTGACAGTACTGTGCGTGTCGCGCGAAATATATTAGGAACAATGGACGCGTTCAACAGAACAAGCCGCAATCGAAGAGCAGTCGAATGTGATTGACTCTTACTTTTAGAATCAACAAATCAACGTGGCGTGTTGATAAGACGACAACTCAGCAGTTCTGTTGAACGCGGCCAATAATTCCCCCTCATCGTGTCTATTCACGCCCGGAATATCGCGAATAGAAATTTATGCGCTCGTAATTATTAAGAATTCCGTCGCGTGCATCGTGGACAATAATAAGCGATGCCTATACCCTCGCTGGACCGCATGTAATCCTCATTGGCGATCATAAACCAGGTGCGATACCTTTACGAAGCCATTTGTTGGAGATCTGGCACGGTGAAGGGAACCTGGTAAAACATCATCCCGGGATTAAAATGGGATCGTAGTTAGTAAGTTTTACGTAAATTAATATGTAATAGCTGGTTAAACGTATAGCGCGATTCTACTTGCCCATGACTTTAAGTATGTACGTATTTTATTTAACTCGCAACGATATCGGACGTAGAAAGAATTAAAAAAAAAAAACCGACAGTACCGCGCGTTCAAAAAATTATAATACTTCTTATATCATTATTATTTTGCATGCGTTTTCGACGTGTATATTTATAGGTATACATGAGATGAACAAGTAAGAATTACGACGCAGTGTCGAAAATTCTTATCGTTCGTTAGTTCATAATGACCTGATAACAGCTCGTGAACTACGATAACATTTATATCAACAAATGTTATCTGCCATACGTGGCAATCATTTCAGTGACGTATAAAATATAAATTATATAAATAATAATTTAATCACCAAAAAATAACAAGCAACGCAGATTTATGTACGTGTATGCTGCGATTTTTGATCATAATATATATTTGATATTTTATGTATGAATAAATTATAGTACTGTGATCGTCCATAAAGTGCAATTTATGCGGATCATTGCATCGTGCTGTCAACAAAGGAAACTGCATGCCATCGGGCATTTGTTAATTAGCGAAAAAATTGTCAACGAAAATGGGCGACGCCAAGAGAAAACTCGACAACATGCAAAAATGTATTGTATTTTACTTATATATAAAAAAGACATGAAACTCATATATATGTACATATATCTTTTCACAGAAAGTTACTCTATTATCATTGTCTCGACATATTACAATATATAACTGCTACTTTTTTTTCGCTCGCCCTATCAGTTTCACGTAATCTATATGCGGATTAATTGGATCGCGATTTATCTCTAAATTAATGCTCCGAAATTATCTTGTATTTTTCGTCGTTGATTTTTACGATTTTCCTTGATCACTTTCTTCCAATACATAATTTACATAAAATTAGCTCACATACAGACATATATAGAAATCATGAATTATTAACAAATGTTGTTTAGGCAATTGTCTGTATTGTTGCAATCTTAACTACGGAAAGGATTATTTTTTTTTTTTGCAACTTTTGGGTTAATAAGAAGCATTCGCTCGACTGTCTACTAACAATTGCGCATCGCTCTATTCTGCAATTACCTATTTCAATTCCTAATAATATATCCTCAGAGAGCGTCATCTATATTTGATCAACAAGACAGCTGAAGTATCTGCGAAATTATTTTGCATCGTGTATAAGATACGCAATTTATTTTTCAGCTCCGCTGTTCATGAATATTTAAAAAATCGATAGATTCGACAATCGACAAATTACATCAAAATTCCCGGTGCGTTGATAAAGTTAATCGACTTGTTAATAAACTGCAACTGAATTTCATCAAGCAACATTTTAACGCGCCTGCTACGTAGAACTACCGCTGACATTTTTATCTAATCAGCATTTGATCTCTGCGATGACCTTCTAGTCTCGTTCCAATGTATTATTATATATTTATTCTTCTAGCGCGCATATCATTACGCGAACGCATGTAATAATAGTAATAATACTAAGCGCCGAATTTGCTCTACAAATTCCTCTCCAAATCTACCGAAGGCGCATTGTAACGTACATGTGTTGTCAACGATAAACGAGATTGATAGCATGCCCTTTGGAATCTATATAATCTTTGCTATCATTTTTGCGATAAATCATATTTAATAACTGATCCACGTGCAGCAGATAATAAATTCAGAAATTCGCTGTAGCAAATCTACATGTACAATGGTTTTTTAGAAGTTTAGAAGATGCGTCAAAAACGCAATACCAATATTTTAAATAAAATACATACATATATAAAAACATATTTTGATATAAACGCATATAGTTATATTATTATTTGTATAGTTATTATGTGTATTATTGTCTGCACATATCGATTATACGTGTAAATTAAAATGCAGAGATCATATAAGAAATCAAATAGACTAGGGCTCTAAGTGCAAAGTGGACAGAGTAATTATTTCTTTTCTCACAAAATTCGCAGAGATAGTGCAACCTATATTTGATAATAAATATCCAAGAGTATATTAAAAGCATATTTTGTCGATAAAACTATTGCTTTGAAATAGCTGTGTTGTTCTTCTCATCATCCATAAGCCAGTCGCGATTTTCCTCGATTAATTTCTTCCAATATTCTGCAAAAGAAAAATATTTGTATTTTACATATACATATCAAGTTATATGATTGAATATATGAGAATTTACACACTTAATGTACATAAATATATTTCATATCCGATGAACTATCTTAGCAAACATTTAATAATTGTTGCCTAAACGATTGGTCTTAACTGCAAAAAGTTCATTTCTTCGGCAATACTTGCTTAATAAGAAACATTCTTTATCATCAAGTAAACGCTTCAATTTTGTACTGTTTTTTTTTTAATTTACCATTAATTACCTGTTAATTCTCGAAATGTACAATCGGTACCACCATATTCGACGGGCAAGATGTTAGCTGGGACGCCCTCAAAACAGTTTTGCATCGTCCTCTGTGTGTAAACGAACAATCTGTTCTTCATCTTCTCAGACATGAAAGATTTGAAAATTCTCAAAACAATATCGACATAATCGGGCGCGTTGATTATGTTTATCGAATGGGTCCTCAAAGGATAGCAGCTTTGCCACGCGTGGACCAAATTCATTATTATTTGGGGTCGCAATTGAACAGCATGACGCATAGTTGGATTAGCTACATCAATGAACACCGAGTAGCCACGTACCGACGCCAGGGTGTAATCTTTCGTCGCCACTTCCGTCGCCATCACACCGATCTAAAAAAATCGTCCGTCGAGAAATAATAAATAACAATAAAAAAAATACTTCAGCGTAACGACGTTGGCCATAAATTGTTCGAACATTGTATTATTTTAATATTTACCTTAACTATGTCTGATATATTGTGTCTTCTTGGATTATGCCGAGTGCCGCGCACCACAATAACTAATCTTCCTTCACTATCCGGCTTCCGCAAAGGCAAAAACACTCTAAACGGGAATAAAGTATTTTAGAATCTTTTGAAAAAATTAAAATACCTTTCAGTTTTACAGTCATGCATCTAGTATATTTCCGAAATTTCTTAATTAAATATTTTTCTTAGAATGTAATACACTGAGAAAAAAAAATCGTTGATTCAAAGAAATATTATTTGATTTAACTAAATGCAGCGGTCACGGGCTGTCAAGCTAACATTTGTTAATTCAAAAAATATTATATTGAAATAAATTCAGAATTTCTTAATATTACTCACGTATATTTGATTTAAATATATTAATATTTGCATTAAACAAATCACTACAACTAAACGAGTTTAGTCAAATTAATGACATTTTTTTCTCAGTGTAGAAATAAGAAAAGAAAGTTATTGAAAATTTATCTGTAATTTTATGCAAGTTGTTATTAAAATTGAAATTGCAGTTTGTGAAGTGTTCTGCTATGCATACAAAATAGTTAAAATAAATTAGAGAATAAAAAAACTCACAAAATTCAATTAATACTCCGAAATAATGGTCCTTACCCTAAATCAAGTAGTTCCTGCAGTTCCGGTCGAAATGGATCTTTATTCATGTACCATTCTGGTAAGTATGATCGCTGCTTGTAATAGTTTTGTATCCTGATTTTAGTTTTGTCGAGATTAAACTTGCAGACTCTCAAAAATCGCAGGATAAGGAAGTCATCTGTGTACAGATTAAAGATTCCTTTCAAATGAAAAGTTACTTAAAATAGTACTAAATCTATTATCATTAATATGAGAAATATATACATAGAGCAGTAATTTCAGGAATAAATTCTATTATCTTTTTAACAGAAAACATTAAAGATCTGTTTTATTATGCTACATTCTAAGAAACAAAAAAAAATTATTGTTTAATCATTTTACAATAACTTCTGCCTTTAATGGAATTAAATTTAGTTATTAATTTTGTTATATTCCAATTTATTTAATATCAATTTAGTCGTATTTAAATTTAATCATATTTTTAAATTTAGTTATATATTTTTTCATGTTTTACTTAATTCTGTTTGAACAGATATTCTGTACAAATGTAGCAATTAAGTTTCACATCTCTTGTCTAAAATGGTATATAATCAAAGTATTGAACTTTACATATATGTACAGAAGTCAAGGTGCATAAAAAGTAAGTAGTTAGATATTCAAATTAATGAATTGCAATTTAATGAAAGACTGATGCAATATCGACTAAAAAATTCAAGAGTTGTAAGCACAGTTGAATAATAAAAAGTAATAATCAGATAAGTTATATATGGAAATTGACAATGTAATTGCTGTGCATGCATAATGATAGCGTCACTCGCATGAACTTAATTTGTTCATGGTGTATAATTATATCTGAGTTTATTGCAATCTTGATTGAGTTTTTAATGTTAGAATATTTTACTTTATTTTTAATTGGCCTTTACAGAATATGTAATCCAAATAATTTAATCAACATATTTTACATAATATGTTAATTTCACATTTACGTAAAATATGTTAATTAAATTATTTTGATTCTTTATTTTTTACGAATAAATTCGTTTATATAATCATTAAATTTTAATCTTTGTCAATCGATATTTATAGTGGATCGATATAATGAAGCGATCTTTGTGGTGAAGCTATTTACACTACAAAGTAACAATATAAATTAATAGTAGATGTAACATTAATAACAAATAAGTTAATATAAATGTATATTATATATTCTATATTTTTAATGGAATAAGCTATCGAAATTTGCTATTGAGTAGATACTAATAATTACTAGTTTTTGCATACATTTTCAAAAAGCTATAACATTCTAAGTTTCTGTACCTGTATATTATTTTAGTAATTAAGGTACAATTATTAAAACAATACAAACAATTAGACATCTCATTTTAATTTATAATAATACAATAGTTAAACATAATAAACCGGTAAAGAAAATTAGTTCAATAATAAATCGAGTGTCAATTAAGTTGAATGAAAGATAATTGATGTATAATGGGCATAATTATTTAGGTCGCGTGATCTCTGCTGATTAGGGGACAATTCTATTCAATTTTTTTCTGGAGCTCTCTGTTATCATACCTTGACATTTTGCTATTCGAACTTTCGACTCAATCCTCAAAACATAACTAAAATAATTTATATAATAACTTATGTGTGAATGTGAAAATTAGGAACATTTTAATTATCTGAAGATACTCATACAAAAATAAATTGGAATGATAAATTGGAATAATAAATCGGAATGATAAATTGGAATGGTCCTGCAAATGAGATAAATTTTGACCGGTTCTTTCATTAAAAATAAAATATATAATGTTTATATTTGTATATTAATAATGTATTGAAAAAATTTATTATACAAGAAATTAATTTTCCGATACATGATATGCACGTATTGCACATATTATTATGCCCTAGTTAACATAGAAGAATTGCGTGATACATCTCGGATACGTCATGAATCAAATATGAAGACAAAACCATTGTTAAGGAATTATCTATTAATTAGACAGCAAAGCAGGAATATGCGCATGACATATGTTGTGGAAATTCTAAGACTTACTTAATCATGATGATATATGTCTCTAAACTGTAACAATTTTTTTGTTAAAATTCTCTGTTCTTGAAGTTCTATTTTAATATTAATTGCAAATTATTGTATCAAAATACATACATGTTTTATACAAATACACATTTTTATGTTTTAAATATATTTAAATACACATTCTTGCTTCCTCGACTATTTAAGATATTTAAAAAAAAAATCGATCGAAAGACTTGTTCAAAAAATACTCAAATGCAATAACGATAACGAATTTTATCGTATAAATTTTCCATCAAGTCACTATTTAAGATTATTTACAATTATTTATGAGACTTTAAGAACGCGTTTCTTTTCTTTTCAAAAGAATCAAAAGTTATCCTCTTTTCTTTGTATTAATGCGCGACCAAAAACAAATTCAAAGAGCTAAGTATTAAACTGACATCACGTTGGCGCCCATTAAAAGTAATTTCGTTTTATTACTCCGGAATTAATATGTAATTGAACATCGACAGATATTTTAACGAGCCTGCCTCACATGATCACAATCATTTTTACCAATTCGTGTAGACAAGTCATCGTTCTCCTCGATCCAGCGTCTGATCTCCGCGATGGCGTTCTCTCTATTCTCGTCGGTCTCGTTCAAATGTGCCGCTGCATATCTTTTATCCTCACTGGTCAGCTCTTGCCGAGCGTGATGCATGACGCTGTCACTGGAACTGCTCGCCATCACGACGACAGTGAACGCTAATGAACGTCTCGCGGAGTCCCGTCACCGCGAAGAGACACTGCGTGTATGTACAATGTACAGACACGCACTCTGTAACGAACGACGCGCGATCAACACTAGACGCGATCAACAGGCAATATATATAAACGCGAATATATAAACAGTACACAAAAACATGCCCTTTGGAATCTACGTGCTCTTTGATAAAGTCTGGTTCACTGATGCATATTATATGCGCCATCTGCAGCGAACAATTACGGATCCGGTTTGGTAAATGGGATGGATGTTTGATATCCATTTTCGAGAGGATAAGCCGCGAAGAAACTTTAATTTCTAAATTCTTCACACTGTAGCACGCATTTGAACTTTTAAATAAAATACGTAAAAAAAATAAAATTGAAACATTATAGTCATATTATTACTTATAAATTCTGCGTATAAAATTAAAATGTATGTCTAACATTTACATTTAGTTAAAGAAGTAAAACGAAATCTAAAAAAAATTAGTTCTAGGTTGCAAAGTAAATAAAGCAAATATCTCTCCTAATTTACATAATTTAAGAATACAGAAAATTTTTATTAAAAACTTAATCATATACATCCGCGCATTATGCTCTCATGCATTATCTCTCAAGTCCCCTCTGCGCAGTGAAAGAAAAAGAGAAACAATTTCTTTCTCTTTACCGAGTTCACCTAGAAAAGGGCAAAACAATTGAACAAAATGCGACCTATATTTAGTGAAAGAAAACTGAGCATTCTATTATAAAAGCGTTTTCTTGTCTCTTGTTGAGTCTTTGGGAAGACCTCTCCGTAAATCCATATATACCTAGCGAAAAAAATCACGCACAATACTCGAATGCATAACGCATAAAGAAATAGCCCGAATCTACAGCAACGTACCCGTCTTTGTTGATAACCAACGCAGCTATCGTTGCAATGACTTCGCTCGTGATAACAAACGCGGAACTTGCATCTGCAAATCGCGGCGCATTATAATATATGCGCGATGCGCGATTAAGGATAAGCAATATATCGATAGCATACTCTTTGCTAATTTTGGTATCTATATGATATTTCTTATCATTCCTATGATAAATCAGTAATAATCGCGCTATCTGCAGCAAATAACGAATTCAAATACCCGATGTGGCAAATCTGTATGACAGTCGTTACCTGTTCTCTTAAAAGATGCGACCAACAAATATATTATATCATACATATTTCTGTGTTCTAAATGTATAGATATCTCTTTTTGTTTGTTTGATCAATTAATTCAATATATAAATAAAAATATAAACAATCGCTAATCAAAAATTTGTTTAAATTAAAAAAAATAGCGAAATACAATAAACGGACTTCATTATAAAAGATTTCTATCGAGTCACTATTTATCATTATCTATTGTTATCTATTGAGAGAGACACTTTCATATCACTCTCTCTTCTCATTTCGCTAACAAAGTCAAACGCTACATATGTTATATTATTTTTTATTTTTTCCTTATTATGCGAGCAAAACAAATAGGTTTCAGATGTAACGTCAGATGTTACATCGCCGCGGATTTCGTTGTTATTGCTTCGAAATTAATGCACTACAATTGAATTTCACAAGCGAGATTTCAATGAATCACGTAGGATTGACGTCGTTTTTATTCGGGCGCGCAAATCGTCGTTCTCCTCGAGCCAGCGTCTGATCTCCGCAATGGAGTTCTGTGGGAGTTCTCTTTAGTCTCGTTCAACTGTGTCGCTGCATGTAACTTGTCCCCGTTGATTAATCTTTGCCAAGCGTAACACTCTACATTATTGTGGCCACTTGCGTTCGCCATCGTAACACCGCGAGAAGCTTCATCCACCGCGGAAGAACTCGCGTCTGCGAGTCGTGAAAATGCTAGCTCTGACACGCGCACAACCAACGATAAACACAGTAGGTAGTAGCAGATAGTACATAGGACGCTGAACAACGTGTGCGCTTTGGTGGACTCTTGATAATGTCAGTGATGACTCAGTAGCTAGAAATCGCGCCATCTACGAAGTAGAGACATGGTATGATAAACGTGATGGATACTTGACACTTATCCTCGAGAGAATGAACTACACGAAGACACATTAATTTTTAAATTCCTTACATCATAGTATACTTTTAATCTATTAAATGGAATGCGTATGAGCTGAAATTATATTAAAAGATTATAGTTATATAATTGCTTTCAAGCTGCACGTATAAAATAAGTAAAAGATAACTGATGTTTATAGTTAAAACAATAGAATGAAATAATATTTAAGTTACAAGCGAGTAAAACGACTTCCTCTTCTTATTCACATAACTTCAGAATATATAGAAAATTTGTATATGAATTTTGCATCCACTCTTCTGTATTGCGCTTCCGGCAAGAATTTTTTGCGTAACGAAAGAGAAGAAAAACGATTTACTTTCTGCGGTGAAGGGAAAAATTATGTACAGCCTGGTAAACCTGCAGCTTTATTTAAGGAAATAAAACCAAATGTATTACAAAATTATACCGTACATATTCTATTATTATTAAACCTTTGTAAAAGTCGCCGGTAAATCTTTCCTGATAAAGAAATCGCACGCGATACTTTAATGCTTGTCGCATAAAAAAATAAACCCGTTTCTGCAACGAGTAACATTTTATCTTTATTAATATAGCTGATGCCATCGTTTTAGTGACGTTACTATCGTGACGATAGTAAACGCGGGACATGTGACTGCACGAATTACGAAAGCGCATTTTGACCTGCAATTTAACGAGCAACTAATAATACAGAAAATTGACAGGCATGCGCTTTAAAATTCATATGATTTCTAGTATCATATTAGCGATAAATTAATAATCACGATGTATAATTAGTTCGGTAACAAATGCATTGAAGTGTGCGCAAAGAACAAATATTTTCTTCTGATTTTGAAGCTACTGCTCCGAAATGTTATTCGATTCTATCATTCTCATCATTCTGCGTAAGCCAGCCGCCATTTTCTTCAATTAATTTCTTCCAATATTCTGCAAAAGTAAATGTTTATATTACACACATTCAATTAAATGTTTATGCAAATCTGG
>NW_020220678.1:0-1270 GCF_003070985.1 Temnothorax curvispinosus | reverse complement strand
TTCCCTCGAATTTAACAGGGTGGATTGCTCCAACAACTCCTGACCTCTATGAAGTTGGCCGGACAACTTCAACGTATCGAACTTTCATTAATTGGAATCGATTGGTGGTCGTTTGGTGGTCTTTGGTAGTCTAGTCCGATCGTTTGGTGGTTAGTCGTTTTCCTGTAAAATAAAAATAAAATTTCCGGTGTGAAGTTAGCCGGACAATTTTTATTTTTCAACCAATTTAACTTTTTTATAACTCATTCGACGCGGAATCGTTTGGTGGTCACGAATATCACCTGTAAAACGTTTGGTGGTCAACCGTTTTCCCAGAAAATAGAAAAAACCGTATGCGCATATGCCGTAGTCGGAACAATTGTATTTATCACCCAAATTGACTTTGATAGGGCTCAATCGACGCGGAATCGTTTGGTGGTCACGAATATCGTCATTAAAACGTTTGGTGGTTTTCCTAAGAAATAGAAAAAACCGTACTCTCACGCCATTGGTCGTATGACTCCGTGACGTTAGCTCGGTAATTTGATGGATAAACATTATTTATCAATCAAATTGACTTTCATACGGCTCAATCGACGCGGAATTGTTTGGTGGTCACGAATATCGTCATTAAAACGTTTGGTGGTCAATCGTTTTTCTAAGAAATAGATAAAACCGTACTTTCACGCCATTGGTCGTATGTCTCCGTGACGTTAGCTCGGGAATTTGATGGATAAACATTATTTATCAATCAAATTGACTTTCATACAACTCGTTCGACGCGGAATCGTTTGGTGGTCACGAATATTGTCATTAAAACGTTTGGTGGTCAATCGTTTTCCTAAAAAATAGAAAAAACCATACTCTCACGCCATTGGTCGCATGACTCCGTGACGTTAGCTCGGTAATTAGATAAATAAATATTATTTATCAATCAAATTAACTTTCATACGGTTCAATCGACGCGGAATCGTTTGATGGTCACGAATATAATCAGTAAAACGTTTGGTGGTCAACCGTTTTCTCAGAAAATAGAAAAAACCGTATGCGCATAATGCCGGACATATCACCTCTGTGTCATTAGTCGGAACAATTGTATTTATTATCCAAATTGACTTTGATAGGGCTCAATCGACGCGGAATCGTTTGGTGGTCACGAATATTGTCATTAAAACATTTGGTGGTCAATCGTTTTCCTAAGAAATAGATAAAACCGTACTCTCACGCCATTGGTCGTATGACTTCGTGACGTTAGCTCGGTAATTTGATGGATAAACATTATTTATCAATC
>NW_020220677.1:0-14204 GCF_003070985.1 Temnothorax curvispinosus | reverse complement strand
AAATTGTCAGAAGTGCTTCTTAATATGTAAATTTTCCGAGATTTTTCGCAACTTTGGCAGTTTCTGACAACCCTTTAGCTTCTACTTACTCTTCTGACAATTTTTTTCCTGCTTTTTCTCATACTCCTCGATACCTATGCAAATTTTCAGCCGTGCCGATCGACAGTTTTTTTTGTTGGAAAATTTACACGTTTGATCGCCCGCCCACCTACTTAGCTTCCAGTCCGCCTTCTGACGGTCGGGCTTTCGCTTTGCCGGCAGCAATTGAACCTTTTCCAGGTAAGATATTTCATGGACCGAGGCATGTTGCTTTTTCTGTTGCCAGCTCTTAGACTATAAGTAAAATTTTATTGTCTAATATTCAACGTACTGGACATGAAGCTTATGTTTTTTCAGAATAGACCTTTATATTATCTTAAAGTATGTACTTTTACCTACCGCGTGCAATACCTAACCTTATGAATATCTCAAACGTGTCGGCCATGAGGCTGTTTGAAGTAAAAAAATGCCCTCGGGGCACGTTGTCATGAATTTGATGGGAATCTATTGCGAATCTTCGGATGATGATAACGAGTAAAAATATTTTATGTTTAATCACTGACATGATTATAAAAAAAAATGTGTATCAATAAGTTGCGCATTCGAGTGGAATTCTTGTATTTAGATTAAGACGAAAACTTCGTGCTTTTTGTACTTTTTTGAAATAAAATAAATGTTTTTGTGAAGGATTTTACTTGTGATGATACGCGTATTCTTCACTAGCGCTACAGCCCTGACGGCCACCTAGCGCCTATTTCAACGTGCACTCCTGCGCCCGAGTGGTGGGATAGCCCGAGCGGTGGGGCAGCCCCCACCGCCCTCACTCGGGGTATAAATAGGGGACTCGAGCCGACTCGAGTCACCAGTCCTGTCCGATTCCTGCTTCCGACACGACCACTCTCCGAGACCGCTTCTCTAGGTTGGGTGCCCCCAACCTCGTCCTCCGTACAGGGAACGGGTGCCCCCGTTCTCACCTGGGTGCCCCCAGGGTTCGGGCCTCCCCAGCTGGGTGCCCCCGGTTGGCATTACCTGCCCTCTCCACCCTCTGGGTCGGGCGCCCCCGACCCTTTCCGCCGTACGGAAGACGGGTGCCCCCGGTGTACGGGCCGCTCAGTCGGGCACCCCCAACTGAGCTCCTGACCGTCCTACCTGATAGATATAAGCCGCGCCTCCGCCCGCGAATCCGTAAGGCCACCGGGCCTCCGTGTTCGCCCGCAAATCCATCTCGGCTAGTTGTGAACTCGTCTACTCGTCCGCGGGTCTGCCCCGCATCGACCCTAACACGTACACTGCGGCTCAGCGGAGCAATACACACACACACACACGCACCTACACGTACGCCCTCCATTATTTCTGTATCACTTAGTTAGTAAGAATAAAGACTATTTAGTAAAACCAACCAGTGTCTCCACGTTTTCTCACCCTGGCCTGGCGAGCGAATTCCGAGCGAGAAAACGCGAACGTTACATACTTTTTTACATTGCAGCGCACTATAATATATTGATATTTACATTGAATACAGTTTGGATAACATTTTGCATGCAATTACATTTGATGTGACAAACGGTCACGGGGCACGTTGTCACAAACGACCTGTCGTTATTTATTGTTATGTAACAACTGTAGAGTAACAATCACACAAAATTCGATACTGTCCAATTGAAGCTGAGAGTTCACTCGAAATTTTGACATATCAAAGTACTCTTAAATATTGAATGTAAAAAATACAAAAAATATTGAACCAAATGTGTGACAACGTGCCCCGGTCTACCCTAAATATATATGATTATATGTGATTATATATGAAATTTGGTGCTTTATATAAAATTATATATGGGCATATATAATTCCAAATATATCTAGATATGAATAATAGATCATACTATATGCACTCATGTATGGATACATATAAAATTCATATGGAAGTATATATAACCCTATATGATTATATGATTATATATATTTATACAGGCGATTAAAATAATAAAATTTACATAACTTAATTTTTAATAAAACGTGAACTGTATAAATATAAATATAATTATCAAATTACGATCTTTTAGTGAAATTTAGAGGAAGATTTTTTGAAAAACGTTATTTAAAAGTAAATTGTCTGATTTAGACAGTTACATTATAATATTTTTTCATACAGAATAAAGAGGAAAAATATTAATAAGAAATTGGTCCAATCGTTATCAAGATGAGGTGGTCTCACGCTTGTGTGTCGGCACGTATACTTTACGCAAGATACTATTGTGATTGCGTTCAGTATTGGCACTTATTGCCAGTACTGAAAATCTGCAGTGCACGTGTCGTTTTTCATTATTAGCAGTGAATGCAGAACCCAGCCCTCTCTTAAAACATGAAAATTTAAACATTCCTGATATCTTCTGTTTTTATTATATAAATAATAAATATATATTTTTTAAGCATTTTTTTTCATTTCAGTATTTTGTTTCAACTCATGAAAAAAATTAATTATATATTTAAAACACTCATTCAATCATTTATTAAATTTTACTGAGATTGTAAAAGAACATTCAATTACATAATACAATAGGTATATGTATAATTACAATATAAGTATAGTTTACGGACGCACACACACGTACGTGTATGTGTGTGTGTACAAGAACTTTAAAATATTAACAATAAATGCTGAAAATATAATACAATGTCTATTATAGCTTTGCATTATATAGACAACTAAACTTATTTTTAATAAGAATTCATATGTAAAGTATAATGTATTAGATATATTACATGAAAGTAATTGTATATTAGTTGTATATACACAATAGAGAAGCCTAATGTTACATCATATTATATATTAAAATTAATTGATATACTTAGAACATTTTAATGTCTATCTATTATAAACATAGAGTAGAGTACAATCAGTGTTATGTATTACAAAATTAGCAAATTAAGCATAAAAAACCAAAACATATAAATAATATATATTCGTATAACAAATTTTAATATGGAGAAAAAAAAAATAATTGCTTTTTTTCATGTAATACAGGCTTCCACTGTCTTTTTGACAGCATCACGAGCATATGGTATATACGATAAGGAATACCATGTCATAGCTAGCGACTGAATAATTATAAATAGAAGAGCTAGACCAGGATTGTGCAACTGAAAATAAAAGAGTATATTAATTACTTTAAAGGATATATTAACAACAGGAAGTATTGAATACTTACATGCAAAGCTGCAAACAATGTTAAAGCAATAGAGACAAATACTAATATAGTTGCAATTACTCTTGTCGATGCAAACATCTTCTTAAGTTGATTAAATGGACCCATCAAGAAACATGTACTAAAACACAAGTCGATATATACACATATATAAGTATATATGTAATGTTCTATAGTTATATTTATAAAGTTTATTACATAAACTATTATATAAATATTAAAAATGATAAATATTATATAAATTAAACAATATATTCAATATAACAAATTACAAATTTTGATACAGAGTAAAAGAAAAATAATTGCTTTTTTCATATAATACAGGTTTACATCACTGTCTTTTTGACAGTATCACAAGCATATGATATATATGATAAGGAATACCACGTCATAACTAATGACTGATTAATTATAAATAGAAGAGCTGAACTAGGACTGTGCAACTTTATATCTTTGAAAATATACATTACAGCAAAAAATGTTTTAGACAAAAATTGTTTAGTTTAAAAAAGAAAAAAGATATAAATTTAGATATAATGTTAGTTTGTTTTTAGATGTAGGTTTCTAGACCTTGAATTTTTAAACTAAGAAATTAAGTTTTTAAAAATAAAAACCTTTATTTTTTTATATAATAGTCTTTTTACTTATAAGGCCAGCACTTTTGTCTAATACTTTCTTTTATTTAGTCAACATTTTCAGATTTATGACATTTTGAATTCGTATAACAATTTCAAATAATTTTCTTCTTATTGTAGACACAGTTGCAATCTTCACTGAAATGCTCGACGTTCTTTTGCCAGTTGTTGCATTACAATTTCAGAATAGGCTTGTTGAATTCTATGTTTTGGATTTTCTCTTGTTGGAACAGTTGCCATAATCCGATTTTTAATTATACTCCGTAAAAATTAGAAACTTGCACATTGCTTCCTCATCATTACAGATTGCTACTATTGCTCCTATTTTATTTCGCTCACAAAGCTCCTCTATGAAGAAGCTTGTATTTTATTCGATGCATAATTATTAGTATTTATTAGTTTGGCTTCTTCATACAGAAAGCTTTATGAGCGAAATAAAATAGGAGCAATAGTAGCAATCTGTAATGATGAGGAAGCAATGTGCAAGTTTCTAATTTGCATACTTTTTTAAATTTAAAATTTAATCTTTTTATGAATTGATAGAGGGTTAGCTTAGTAGCACAAGTGAATACAATTAACGCAATGTCAAATCAATGTTGAATTTGGGAGTTCAGGCTACATGATCCATATATGAACTTCGGATACGGACCTTTAATTGTGTATAAAACTGGGTCTAATTATCAACCAAGTCTTAAAGAATTATATATGAAGTAGGGATAAAAAAAGGACTGAAGAATATAATAGAATTATAAATAGCCTGATGTCTCAAAAATGGCGGAAATTAGAGCAACCACTGACATTTATCAAAAAATTAAAAATTTTATAAAGAAAGAACCCTTTTACAGGTTATTGCCAAATTCAATACCAACCTTCTTTTAATGATACTCTATGTGAAATTACATGTATAATTTATACATGTAACTTTTTGAGCAAAAATCGGTAACCCCTTCACCGATCCTTGCCAAATTCAACACCAACCTACCTTTAATGATACTCTATCCATTAAAAAAATTAAGCTTGATATCTCAAAATTTGCGGAAATTAGATTAATCATGCATGTAAATTTTTTTAGATAGAAATCGGTAACCCCTTTATTATTAGCAATTTTTCTAATTTTATTATTAAAATAATTAGACTTGTGAATTTTTTATTCTATTTTTAATTCTATTATATTCTTCAGTTTGTTCTACTTTTATCTCATATATAATTCTTTAAGATTTGGTTAATCAGTTCTTGAGTTACAGAAATTTCGGTAAATTTGGCACATACATACACACATTTTCAATGTTTTATTACATTCTGAACACATTCATTGGCATCGAAAACTAAAAAAACTATTTTTTCTTTGGTCTTTTCTACCCCTATTTCATATATAATATAATTGCATATAATTCTTAAAAATTTGATTGATTAGACGTAGGTACGAAGAGATCAGTGTACTGTATTCCCTTATCCTGTCCACATCTGAGAGAAAATCTCGTTTATTTTCAGTCGAGAAATCCTTGCATCATGAGCTGTTTTAGAATTATATGTATACATACATATATATGTAGTACTTTTTGAATACTTCCCGAGCTTACTTGTATAGCTTCTTGAGATATGACGCAGAGTCAATATTATTAAAAACTAGCAAGAAACATTTTTGTATTTTTGCAAGGACAGATTTTTAATATTTTTAATTTTGTGCTTACTGGATATTTTCAATGTATTTGTACCTTAACTGACCTTAAGGGGGAATATACACCTAAAAACGAAAAAGAAGGTAATTTTCCGGAATTTTTTTCAGGGGAATTATTGGAATTATCGGGTCAGAGTTTTTTGTAGTTAAAAATATACACTTTCAAGAAAATTTTTTTTATTAAAAAATATTGCAAATTCACGGAGTACTGGAGTCGTCTACGGAGTGCTGTAAAAAAAAGTTTCAAAACGGTATCCAGCGGCGCTTCGTCAAAAATTATCTAAAACAAAAAATCTAACAGGAAATGAAAATAGATACTATTATTTTTGGCGTATCATAGCCGATTTTAAAAATACTCAACGTAGCGATTTTCAAGATCGCTACGTTGAGTATTTTTAAGCGCCCGCCATTTTGTAAAAAATCGGTATTTTTAAAATCGGTTATGATACGCCAAAGATAATAATATCTATTTTCATTTCCTGTTTGATTTTTTGGTTTAGATGATTTTTGACGAAGCTCCGCTGGGTACCGTTTTGGAACATTTTTTTTTACAGCACTCCGTAGACGACTCCAGTATTCCGTGAATTTGCAACATTTTTTAATAAAAAAAACTTAAAACATTCTTGAAAGTGTATATTTTTAACTACAAAAAAACCCGACCCGATAATTCCAATAATTCCCCTGAAAAAAATTCCTGAAAATTATCTTTTTTTCGTTTATAGGTGTATATTCCCCCTTAACCGAATAACATAAAACGCAAATTCAAAACAATATAAATCTAAAAACGTTGACTGGATGAAAAATACTTTGGACGAAAGTTTAGATTTATAAATAGAAAAAGATTATTATATAAAAACATGGATTATATATATATATATATATACACACATATATATATATATATATATATATATATAAATATAAAACTCAAGTCCTCATGTGACACTTACAAAAAGTCAAATAATCCTATTTTTTTCTCCCTTTTAAAACAACTTTTATCTAAAATATTTTTTTTCCATAATGTGTACTTTCAGAGGTAACAGCTTCACTTTGAATGCCCTATTCTGTGCATTATACTGTACACACATATGTGCAATAGATACAAACATAATATATATACTGTCATATACATATACTGTCTATACATAGAGATCATTATTAACTCTACATTATTCGTGGTTTTTTTTACATAATTACTTGAGTTAAATGTATTTTATACTCCAACATTATATCTCAATTTTCATTGTTCTTTTTACCGATTTATAATTAAATAAAGATTGATATAATATTCGAAATAAAGACAAGTAAAAAGATTCTTCTTTAATTAAAACAATTTATGTGGCATTTAATCGATAAAAACATTTTACGTCGCAGACAAAATAAAATAAATTAAACGTTACTCTATAAAGAAAAAATTAAATTTTTTACTACTTAGTGTAAAAGGACGCAATTCTAAACTCATAATAAATAAGTATATAAGTATACAAAGAGTTGAGAATACTTGGCTGGTTGCATAGGGAGAAAGAAATGTTTTATGAAAGTTGTTTAACTCAATACAATGTATGCAATAAAATATACATATTTTGTTAACTATACTTATTTGTAATTAATAATAAAAGTTAATCATATAATATTTATTTTATAATAATTTTCAACAAGCAAATGTAACAACATATTTTTGTCTTTAAAATAGAAAATTTATTTTCTAAAAAAGTTCATATATGTATAAAACAGTTCTTCTTAAGTAATGATAAAAAATGATAAGTTTTCACTATAGATTTGCATTCAATTTACTTTATTGTTAGCTTATGTCAAAATAACAGTTACTTTATTTTAACAACTTTTCAATAATTATCCTGTATATTAAGAAAACATGATTCAAATATCATATTATTTGATAACTGTGCCTTGTATTTTACCTGAGTAAAGAGATAATGTTGCCTAAAGTATAGAATACAGCAAATACAGCAAGACCTTTCTGTAAGAACAAGGCAAAGGATCCAAGGAATGTACATAGTATGCCTACGATGAAACAAATAGCAAAACCTTTTATCCTGGTAGACCAACTTAATGTTGTTTGATCCATGACCTGTTAATTAAAGAAAAAACATAAATTTTCTACAATTTTCCATTAGACAAGTAAAGTAAAATTTTATATAATATTATAAATAATAATTTTTAATTATACATAACAGTAGAAAATGTTATAAGTATATATATATATATATATATATATATATATAATATATCTCAAATATTCTTTAATAATTACCGTAAAATCTGCATCAACCTTCCATTGTTGATTACGAGTGAGCATTTATTAAAATATGATAATTTTAGTTTACAGATAAAACAAGATTATTATTATATGTAAGTTAGGGTTACCAAATATCACTGTCGCGAAAGGACAACAATTTCTATAGAAAATATTAATGAAAGATATACATAAGAAAAATGTAAGTAAAACAATTTTAAATTTCTTAAATTAAAATTTTAATCATTATATACATGTAATCATTAAAGTTAGTAATCATTTAAATTACTTTATTAAAACATATTAATACTTTTCTTTCATTTCTTTTCCACATTTTTTTTACATAAAACGTATGTTTAATTATTTTATACTTATCTTAACTTTAATATAACAAAACAAACTGAATTGTTAACATATTATATAATGAAAATTTATATTTTTCTTATAAAATCATATTTTTCTGATATAACAAATCTCATAAACAATTGCTTATTACTTAATCCTAGGTATACACTCTAGAGTCTTTAAGACTCTAGGTAAAATTTGAAATTTTACCATTGATAGAACGAATAAGTAGGGGGATACGACTGCAATGTAGAAAAATTTTGGAGTCTCTTTAATAGCTAGCAACTGCCGAAGTAGTCAATTGTCCAACGGATAATTAACACGTAAAATAAGTCTGGGGTCTCTCGGACTCCAGTATAGGATATTTCGTACAACTTTTTTTTGTAAGTAAGTATATTTTCTAATTTATTTTATTCGAGTTCATGGTGTAAAGTCAATTGTGTATATTCAAAACAATATCTGATTATAATAGGTTGGCCAATAAGTCCGCGCGGTTTTTGACTTATAAATGTTACTTATAAATAACCGCACGGACTTATTGGCCAACCCAATATTTCTATCATTTTTAACCCTTTTTGGTCACACTGGGTAAAATACACTCCAGCGTTTTTTGACTTCGAAAACGACCCAGTAAACCAATGGAAATGGGCCTTGTGCCATTATATCTACAGGTAGTTCTTCAAGTATCGATCCCCGTCGGTGGTATATTTTTCGGCCCGTTAGTTCTCTCTCCGCATTTTTTTTCTGCAAAAAATCGCACCTTCTAACCTCAAAATCAACATACTTTTTGGAACGGCCGCATAATATTGTTATCGGTTTTACTAAACTTGTCAAACTTGAGCACAAGATTGTTAAAACATAAAGTATACCAATACACTTGCATATTGTTTTAGGTAAATAATGGAAACACATAGCTGCGACGAGATAACAGGTGTTTAAATCTCGACTAGAAGCAGAGTATCTGAATAAGTCAAGCTATTCTGAAGAAGACAGCGAAAAATTCATGTCTAAAGACAAATCAGAGGAAGTCAGTGATATGGATTCGGAATATAGAGTTTCTGCAGAAGAAAGCAACGATAAACTGGAACTTCCTGCAGAGACTCCTTGAAGGAAGCCTATAAAGATTACTGAGAAATCCTGTAAAGTCCATATCCAAGACATATGGTAAAAACCATTACAAGTGGACAACATTAGTCTCTGAACCAAGAAGACGCCATTAACAGAAGCGAATAGTTTTTTATATTTTGTATTCTTTATTTTCTTTATAAATAAATATGCATTATAAATCATTAAACATGTATTTCTTAACAAAAATGCTAATTTTTACCTGTTTGCAAAACTGCCAGATAATAGAAATGTGAAATTTCATCATTTTTAGAGCCTTATAATTTTGATGATAATATTCCAATATTTAAGTGGAGAATTTTTGTATACTTTGAAATATGCTTTTTCAAAGTCTGAAAAGTTTTCTTGATTATCTCTGTTAGCAAAAAAGATATGAATTTTTCAAACAATTATGGTAAAATAACGGTTTTCTTTGCATTTATGAGTGATATCACAATTTTTCAATACGTGTGTATTGGTTCTTATTATAATTTTAGATTATTTTTGAATAAAGGTACGTATTTTTCAGTTTATTTATTTAAAAAAAAGTGATTCAAATATGGTGATTTTCTCGAGTTATAATAAAAAAAGTAGCAGAGATCCTCCAGACCCTATTGTGGTGTTTACGTATGTGAAAAATAAGTGTTTACCTAGGGTTAAGTTTCCTTCAAAAAATTGCAAACAATTTCTATTGCAAAAGTTTAATTTTACTATTACCAAACTTTTCATAATTTCAATCAAGATTTTGTTTTATTCACTTGACTATTGCAAAACCATTACATTACTAAATGTAATGCTCTCTCAGACATGGAATTCTAAGCAGGAATTACGAACATATATTGACAAGTTTTTAAAAATTTTGAGTGTTTTTCTGAATTGTCTATTGCTTGAAAAGACTCGATTTCTCATTTACTGATTGTTTATTTAAATCAGAAGTCTGGTGCACAGCCATTTCATTGTTGGCATTTTATTGAACAAATGCTGTGTTCCACTTTATACGAAACTGAGAGTTAAAATGCAAAATTGTAAAAATAGAACATTTAATATTGTTTTTGTTCAAAGGTAGGAAGACGGAGGATCGAAGACTAAATTGTAGGACATGTCCTCCTAAAGTAGAACGTTTGGTAACCCTAATGTAAGTAACTAATCATTTATACGTATATTGCATTCCAATCAGTAATACAGTTTATTAAACGTAATTACCTGGGTAATAATACCGCTTTCTTCATCGCACCGCTCATTGCCATTCAGGGCTCTCCGTAGTTTGTCCATTTTTTAAATGAAAAACGAGTAAACTTTTCAGAGAAACTGAATATTAAATTTATTAATTCATTCAATATGTGAGGTTATCAAGCTCAACGATATATTTTACTCCTTCTATCACACATTCATGTTTTAGATCATGCGTATTTCTAAATGCTTAACTTATCGGGAAATCTTTACACGTTAAATTAATAAAAACACATCTGCCATCATATTTATTTACACGTCTTTCAAGCATATACGTATGTTGTGTGTGCTAAATGCTATGGCTAATATACATATGCTCTATCAACGAACTTGAGACTTGAGACTGCTTGAGATCTGTTCTTTATAGCTGCACTAATTGCACTTTCTGTACTTAAAGGCCCATATTCATAGTTGGAATTTATTTTGAAGACCGATTTAAGTTCAGTTTTAAGTTGTCTAGATTCATAATTAATAAATGTGGATAAATAAAACAAAACTTGAGTAAAATCTTAAGACATAACTTGTCGAAGATGAACTTATAGGCCTGTTCGTGTTAGCTGAACTTCTTGTACGATTCATCTTTCCTCTTTTTCTTTTTACGTTGAAAAGAAAAAGAGAAAAGATGAACTGTGCAAGGACAGTGCAAGTTCAGCTAAAACAAACAGGCTTCATTTCAAAACATACTAATATATATATGTTTCATAGACCTATCTTAATTATTCGACATAAGCATGAACAACAGATAAATATTCACTTTCCAATCTTATTTTTAAACTGTCGAAAGCGTCCTAAAAATTGTGCAAATCGTTATATATGATGAACAGAATAACATCTCGCAGATTAAATAAATCTCTGCGTACTTGCCTCATTCTGCTGTCATCTATTTAAGTTGTCTAATATTTGTATAATTAGATTTGTGTTTTTAAATGACATTACGGTTTTTGCATTTATAATTAAATTTGCATTGGATGAAATATTATATAGAATCGGTGCAAATGCCCAAGCAAAAAAATTTTTTTAAACGTTTTTAAAAACATTTTTAGTAATAAAAAAAATATTTAAAAAACGTTTAAATTAATTTTCTTATTAAAAAATTTTTATTTTAACATTGTAATAATAAGTTTTTTTAACATTAAAAAAATATGTTTTTAATATTAAATAAACGTTTGTTGACATTAAAAAATGTTTTTTTTATGTTAGATAAATGTTTCATTAACATTAAACATTTTTTTAATGTTTAAGAATGTTTATTTTAACAACTTTTTCGACAAAGAAACGTTTAAAAAACGTTCTTTTTCTTTATCTAGGAAAAGAAAAAAAACCGTTTTTCCTGTTTTTTTTCTTTATATATTGGGTGTGCGTACAACCGCGTGCCTGATAAAACTGCGCTCTCAAGCCCGTCATCCCCATCCGAGTATAGTACTGTGCCCACGTTGCTTGACTTTGATGATTGAATGGACAAGTGACAATCCTCTGACTCTGACGCTTCCTTCTTATACCTGTATTTGTCTACAACATATCTTTAAAATGTTAAAAAATCTGGAGTCTCGATTGAGAGAGTCAAATCTTAAAGTGTTAAAAAAACGACAACAGAAAAATGACGAAACATCTCTTACAATTAAATAAATGTTAAATAAATATTAAATAAATGTTAAATAAAATAAATAAATGTTAAATAAATATTAAATAAATGTTTTTTTATATTATTATTGGAAATAAATAATTAATGTAAAATAAATATTAAATTAATGTCGAATAAATGTAAAATGTTTTTTAAAATTATTATTGCAAATGAATTATTAATGTAAAAGAAATATTAAATAAACGTTAAATAAACGTTAAATAAATATTTTCTCTAAATTATTATTTCAAATAAATAATCAATGTAAAGTAAATATTTAATATACATTAAATAAATATTATTTTTACAATGAATTGTACAATGTGTAATTAATAAAAAATAAATATTTAAAAAACATTTAAAAGACATTGCCTGCTGCTTGGGTGGAAGAAGATTTGACTATGTAAATTATATATTTTTTATATAACAAATATGGATTTTATCTATTAATAATTAGTAATAATTTATTTGTATAGTAATCCTAATGCTACATCTTTATTATTTATCTTACTATTTTAAAAAATATGAAGAAATATTAATTTTACTCAAAAATTTCAGAAAAATAATTTTGGTTTCATTGATGAAATTGACGGACCAAAAATTGTTGGCAGGACACAATACAATAGATTATTAAATTCCTGTTGTTAATAATAATTATAGTAAATACCGTGTACTATTAAATAGTGGTGTGGAATGCACCCAGTAAGCAAGGAACATTAAATTAACGTTTAAAAATATTGATTTTATGTGTATTTTTTAAACGTTTTTTAATAATATTATACACATATTTAAAAAATATTATTTCGTAATATGATTTTTCTGAATGTTGTTAAAATATTTTAAAAACGTTACAGAAAATATTTTTCAAATGTTACTCTGACATTTATTTGAGATTAATGCAACAGTTCAAAATTCCTTGTAATTTGGACTTGGAAATAACGTTGGTAGTATATTAATTTTCTGTTGTTAGAATGTTATTGTTTTATATTGTGCCCAACGCTCATCGCGACAGCCATGATGCGTACATTTACGTACGATGCGTGAGTGCGTACGTGTGGATCGAGCAGTGCGGAGTGCTTTTTATTTACAGTATATTTATATATAAGTAACTATTATATTCTAAAAGTTGTATATTAATAATAAGAACGCAATTAACCATATGTGCTATGAATAGTAGCTGATATGATGATCTATATAACCTATAATTTAGGTTAACTACAAATAACGTTCTTTGGGTATCGGTAGAAACTATATAGTGGAATTATTTGCTATTTTCTTGCAATTTACTGCCGATTATTTTCAGCTGTTTGAGTGCGTCGAGATCATGAGCAAACGCACGCTTGTTGCGACAGCCAATCGGAAGCAGTAATAGTTCTGGAGACTGTAGTCGCATTATCTTACATATACGTATGATGTGTGAGTGTGTCATATATACGTACGTTTGTGCTTGTGCGCTTGTGCGCTGTCGAGCGCTTTTAATTGTATACAACATTTTTATATGGGTAAGTAATTATTATATTCTAAATCTTGCATATTAATGATAAGAACCCTGCAATTATCTAATGTGCTGTAAATAGGTAGCTGGTGATTCAAGATCTATTTTTTGACCTATATAAGAGAGAAATTTGCAGAAGAAAAAAAATATACCAAAGTATTAATAAGGATCGAACATATTCTTGATGTACTCGGGCCGCGAAACTGAGCAATATTCTAAGGAAAGTATTGTACAAGATACAAAGATTGGACAATATCTCATCCCTTTATCTTCCATTGACAATTTGAAGATATGCTAAAAACTGATCAAGAAGCTTTCATGCAAGTTGTAAGTAAAGCTGCTTATCACAATTATAATTAATTCTATAAACATTTACAAATAACATTCCCGGTTAGTATAATAGTTACATAATCGTAGTAGATATAAATTTACACAATAAAATCTGCAGACTTTGAAAATTTAAGAATTAAGAGAAAAGACTGTAAGAGATATCTCCTCTCCCTCCCTCTCTCTCTCCCTTTTTCTCCCTTTCTCTCCAAGAGTAGTAAATTATTTGCAATTTAGAGTCTGTTTATGTTCTAAACTCAGAGTTACAAA
>NW_020220676.1:21969-49220 GCF_003070985.1 Temnothorax curvispinosus | reverse complement strand
TGGAGACTCCTATAAGCGCGTAATATTATTTAATATTAAATAATATTATTTAATATTAAATAATATTCTACGCGTAATTTTAGAACATTAAGTACAATATTCTAGTAATATTAATTATCTAGTATTATTATAATAGATTAGTTATATGTCTGCTCCTGATAATATTATATAAATGTTATATGACATATACACCTTATAAAAAATCACATAATATTTATAAACAAGGCAATAAAATGTCACAATAAGTTATAAAATATGTGTAAAAAGTTTATTGAGATGTAAGAATGATAAACAAATTATAAAACTGAAAGATTTTAAAAAGAAAATATAGAAGAACAATAGATGCATTAAAGATTATTGTTACACAATACAAAAAAAAGAAGGAAGAACACATAGAAGATTTCCAGTTTTACAAAGTATCTGTACTATGGCATAAATCCCGCATGCTAAAAATGCTAAAAATATATATCCTAAACAGGAGGGATATACAAGATATCAAACTAAACAAAGAATACAAGAGCTATGCACTTGTATTTTGCTTTATTCCATCATTTATTGGAAAACCCTCTACACTTATGTATCATAAAATAACCATTAAACCTTTTAATTCCCTACAGTAATCATTTTATGTAGTCGTAATATATAATCGTGCCACTTACTACATTGAGAAATCGATTCAACTCACGATGGTTTCGTTAATATTAACAGTAAAGAACTGAAATTACAACATAATACTAATATGGCATAAAAGCACATAACAAAGTGATTGCTAGCAAATATCTTTATTATTTCTATTTTTTCCGACTTCTGTGGCGTAAATCCCCGCGCGGCGTAAATACCGGAGTTACCTTATGTCAAATCCTGTATCAAAGAGCCTTTCTACCAATAAAATTTGCAGCAGACTTTGCAGAACCTGTTTTTAACAAATATGATTATGTAGAACACAGACAGAATAAAAATAAAACAAAAAAAAAGAATCATCATAATAATGTAACAACTAAAATTTAGAAGGACATAATATGTAGAAAAAAATACATTATTTTCTGGAGTGCCTGTTATTATGAAACACAGTTATCTGCTAGAAAGTGAACACAACTTTCTCGTTTTGAGTATGTGAGCACGGAACCCGCGCGATCGCGTATTCTAAAATAGTAAAGTAACAATTAATACGAAGGATCAATTTGGAGGCTTTGTGTGACTGTAATACAAAAGTTCAACAAAAGTAGCTAAAATAGTAATTGAAAATGAACAAACATCGTTTTGTTAACGCATTACTTCTTTTTATTCAAGTTTCAATGAAGCTGCATCTGTGGTATCACAACAATGCCCTTGCAAGTACAAGATGCCTCGAGAGTCGTTCCATCCGGGTTGCGGATAAAGGAAACTCTTTGATGCTTATTAATGCGTCGCATATAAAAATGGATGTGAATACGCCAATCATAAGAAGAAGGTTTCAGATCGGCGAATGCGAATTATACATTTTGGTCCTTTGCCCATCGTTTCCCGTCTGTTACCACACGCTGTTGCACAAAACCTAATCTCGCAAAATAGTCACATTAAATACAAACGCGTGTGCGCAACAAACGTCGCATCGAATCATATTATATTATATCATATCATATCGCATCGCATTGCATTATTCCTAAGGCCGCCGGCGTTGCAGCTGCACCTCTGGGCACTTCCGCTCTCCGAATTAAAAAAGTTCTCTCAAAATAATTTCCAACAAATCACATAGCAGCCCAATAAATATACCTTAAAACGTCTAATAGCGTTATCGCCTATCGTTACAATATATAAAAACTTGGGAAGAAAGGTGGAAGAAAAAAAAAAGAAAAAGAGAGAGAGAGAGAGAGAGAGAAAGGGGAAAAGTAGAAAACAGAAAAATATTTTGCGCTCTAAATTTGAGCTAGATAGTAAGGGAAGAAGGAAAAAAAAGAGAAAGGAGGGAAGAAAGGAAGGGAGGGAGGCAGAAAGAAAGGAAGGAAATAACGCGATTTGATGATTCGTTAAATCCGTAAGTAAATAATTAGGTACACTTGTCATGGAAGAGAGATCGCGTAAAGTGCGCTGTTGATATTTATAAATTAAACGAGTGTCTACAATGCAGCGTCAGATATATATATATATATATATATATGTGTGTGTGTGTGTGTGTGTGTGTGTGTGTGTGTGTGTGTGTGTGTGTGTGTGTGTGTGTGTGTGTGCACACACATACATATACATACATGTATTTGTGTATGGTGAAGCCAAACTCGATAAACAAATTTCTACAATGAGGGATGTAAATAGCATTTGTACCGGAAGTCTAGTTGATTCGCAAATTTCTACGTGATACAAAAGATACTGCTGGCGCGATAACTCAAATATATAAAAACGTTTATTATTTACAACTGCCTAAGTGATAGCAATCTCTTAGTTGTTCGTTATCTTTGAATTATCTTACGGAGTCGGGCATACATAAACGGCTCAAATATGCCTCATTGGCAAAGAATACAATTTTCGAATCGACATATCCTTTTGTTTTTATTCATTTAGACTGTAAGTCTTTCAGGTACGTAAGTTCTTGGATCTTCATGTGTCTTTCTCGCTTATCCTGTTATCTTAAAATGCGATATTACATTTTCCTGGTATTCCCATTCTCAATTCAAGAAATAGGACAGCGAATTTATAATTCCAATAATTATACGAGTCCGTCGATTTATTTCGAAGCAGATATATGTATAGCTATCTGGCCACAAATTCATTCATATTCTTGTCACATTTTGTGAACGTTACTCTCAGAAGTTTATCGAAAGAAAATTCAGCTCCGCCCTATACGCTTTTGCAAATCCCCTTAAAAGGTGTATATCGACAACAGGAATCCTCTGGATTAGTGCCACTGATATATATCTTTTACGGGACGTGTTCTGTATATCCGCGCATTGCAGGCTGGCATGTGTGTCTGCGCAAAAAGGCCAGTCCGCGTACATCCATTAAAAAATAGAACAAGTAAAAATAAAATTTTAAAAAAATCGATTGTACATAAGATGAAATACCGTGATGAGAGAAAGGGATCTGGATTCGAATATTCGGGAGACAAAGTAGCCGCGCCAACAATAACGACCGGCACTTCCGCAGTTACCTTCGCTCTTCTCGGCGCGGCCGCATCGTGCAACGCCTATAATGTCCATTTACACTATTACTATTCAACAATTCAAAATACTTATGATACACACAACCTTGAATAATCTCAACAGCTGCTGGCCTTAGCCCGAATTAACTTACGCATACATCATAAATACAAAAGTAATTTCTCGCTATTGCTATGTTTCGCACGCTTCCACCTCGACTTTCCTGATTAATCCTTTAAATTGGTGCCGCGGAATTCCCGTGTGTCCCACGACTCGCTCTTTCAATCATCACAAAAAAAGAGTTCGTTTTTGTTTCTTTCTCGTATTGATGTAACTAAAATATGCGAATTGAATCGTGCGTGCCATGGACAAGTGTGTGAATATTTACAAGTGTCCCGTTATTATAACGGAAGAAGGTAATTTTAGATGAGAAAATAAGTCAAAAGGATAGAATTATCTCACACGCGTATATGTTATGCTTTGGAAAAATCTACTTTAAAAATCGGAAAATCAATAATGCGTTTTATTATTTCGAGATTTGCGCGGTATAACTTACAAATAACTCGATATCAATTATTTAACGCTACCAAATATGAGTAAAAGATACGATCCAACACTACAGTTTTTTAAATATTCGAAAATATTTCGAATGTTGACGAATTATTTGGAGAACATCACGATTGCTTGGACGTAAAAAAGATGTTATTAATTTTCCGATTTTCAAATTTCCTTCTCGAGAACAAAGCACGATATAAAAAATGCTATTATATTCTTTTATATGAAATCGCTTCACGATTGTATCTTATTTATCATAACATATGTACAAAGCGTTTCCGGAGAATAACAAAAAAGAAATATCTCGTCGTGTAGCAAGAATAAAGAAGCACATAAAAACTCGTTCATTAAAAGCATTCTCTTTTAATACATTCAAGTCAAACATTTATCCTAATTCCTTGCACCTACGGAGTACTCGATTAAATCTTTCTCATCTCTTTTGTTTTGGCACATATTATTTGAGTTTAACCGCGTATTCCAGTTACATTCGTACGACTCATTTTCCACGTAGGACACGCGAGAATGTCGCGATATAAATTTTATAATAGTTTACAATAGGATTAAGTTTTTCGTTTGATCGAAGCCTCGCGATTCGCCGCCGCGTCTTGTGCAAAATATACATTCGCGCAGTTTTTCTTTGCAATTTCATTGCCATCTGTCACACTGTCTTACATCGTATTACAACTCGCAATAAAAAAAATATTCAGTCAATCGGCTGGGATTAATACTCGTGCTTAACGGGAAAGAAGAGCTTTCGGCGGGTACCCGAAGAGACAAAGTGGCTACGCAAGCTGAACCTTACAATTAAACCGAGCTGAACAACGAATGATGGATGGATTATTACATAATGCGATCATTCGTCGATCGCGACGATTAATCATTAATCTCCGCTTCTGCGAAGATTAATACTTTGCTGTTTCTTTTACAAACTTTCGGTTCGATGAACTTTTTTGCTCTTTACTTTTATACACAAATAATTATTACTCTAGACTGTTTTGTTATAAATAATGTAATCGCTATTAATTTAACGCTCATTTATTTGTTCAGGTCACATAAAAAAGATCGATCAATTTTCCAAATGTTACTTTAATAATTTAAATCGACCTTCGTGTTATAATTATATCGAGTCAATTTAGACAGTTTACAACGAAGATGCTTGAAACATTGGTTAAGTTGTATCGACGACGAGATGCCAATCAAGCCATCATCCATTCAGCCCGGATCGACCCGACCCTGTAACGCTTTTACAAGCTCTTCCTTTGTATGTGTAAAATTTCACGTCTCTTACAAAAATTTAATATCATCGTGTCGACAATAAAATTTACACTTTCGTCGAGAGAAATAGAGAAATACTATTCGGCATCGCGTGAATTTATTCGAAGGCGGCAAAGGCACCAAAAGCGCCGACAACGTGCTCTCAACGCGAATAAGGCAAATACAAGTTCACAGATGCGAATGAATGAGCATGAAGGCATATAAACGAGTGCCTGATCATTACAAAAATTAATACTTCTCAACCCTTTCGTTCCCATTGCCGAAATTGTGTTGCGCGCCGTGCGCGCTGAAACGCATGCTCACGTATGGGAAAGGAAGGGTTGCAAGCAGAGGGGGTCTGCATTGCGTGTTATATATGCGGTCGTGTCTTACGTTAATACAATGTAATAATAAGTAATAAATTATTAAGCCAGTCGTCGCCAAAATTCATCGCGCACAAAAGATACTATATGTATAAATCTGTAAATGCACATACGTGTGTATGTGTATGTATATACGTACGTCTTTACGTCTTTACGTATGGATGTACGTGTGAGATATAATAAATTAGCATTTAAATAATATTCCAAAAGAGACACGGGAAGAGGAGGAGAGGTGAAGAGGGATGGGGGAGGGAGAAGACCATAACAAATAGATGTACAAAAAACGAGGGAGAGGAAAAAACGGGCAAGAGAAGAGGAGGGGTAAAGTCAATAATTTAATTAATTAAGTAATGTAAATCTCGTCGTCGTGTGTCGGGGGAAAGTTTAAGTAGCGTCGGTTAAATAAATCGCTTATCCACTAAAAAAAATCAAACGCGTAGAATACTGATACATAAAAAAACACGTATATAAAAAGCCTCGGCCTTATCATTGTCGAAACAAACTCATGGCGCTTACTCGCGAAGTAAACTATATATACTGGAGAAAAAAAAGATCTTAAGAGAGAATTAAAACAGAAGACAAGATAAGAGGAGGGCAGCGTCGCTGATTGACTCTGATATACTCAACCAACGTCGCCGACAATGATAATAATAGTAATAGTGCTAATAATAATAATTAATAATAATAATAATAATTAATAATAATAGCAATACTCAGATCGTAATGATTATAAAAAATATTCTCTAATTCCACATTTAGTAGAGAGCTCAAACCTAAATATGCCTATGCTTTAGTGATGATGTAAATAATTGTTCAATTAATAATAATAATAATAATAATAATAATAAAAATATAATATCTAGATGCGTGTACGTGTATACGTGTGTATGTGTAAGATTAATGACCAAAAATCTACAACGGGCCAATCACGAAGCGGGAAAAGGTATCTTAGCGAAATTATATCGTTTTTCACATTAATATATCCGCGAACGACATCGTGCCTCTCCTTTTATTATATAAAGTGATATTTTTATAGCGCAGATCTCTCGGTCGAAACGTTCGAGAACCGGCGCGGAGAGATTAGTTCGCTGACTCGTCGTGCACGTATCCCCGCAAATGAAGCAAGCTCGTTTGTCCCCATCCGGAACAAGAGGATGGAACTGGGACCGACCGAGGGTTTCGGATCTCAAGTAATACTATTGACATATAATACTAAATTCGCGTAGTGTTGTCTCATGAGACGTGTGGACGGACGCTAAATTCGCTACGCGATCTGCACAGTGATCTCTTTTCGGCACTAACCGGCGAAAGAAATTCTCCAAAAACGTCGGAAATAAAAAAATGTAGACGTTTGTAACGCCTAAAACGTTGACGATGCCGCTTGTAAATATAGATTATTTCCCTGTCTCGCCTTTAAAACGTTTCGTTTGTCATTTTAAGCTTTGTCTGATTTACCGAGCATATTACGGAGCCACTTTTAACGCGGGCGTTATATTTGCGGCTCCATATCTCTCGTGGATGATTTAGCGTCAGCAGCTTTCGGCTTACTATCGATTTCTTTCTCCGCTTAATATTTACAGTATTAAATAATTATAAAGTTCAAGCTTTTTCACGCCAGAGGTTACGCTACGGCACTTCTGGACGATTTGCTTGCGTCTTGTAGAAAAGGTAGAAAAAACCGGAAGCTACGGGGGAGCTTTGATTAACGCGACAATACACTAAGACTAAAGCTAATTTGTCTCATCTATTCCGATCCACTGTGCAACCCCGACGAGCTGTGTTCTGTTTGAAGGAGACAGAGAAAGAGAGAAAGAGAAAGAAAGAAAGAGAGAAAGAGAGAGAGGAAGGGAGAGGGGGGAGAGAGAGAGAGAGAGAGAGAGAGAGAGAGAGAGAGAGAGAGAGAGAGGACATCAAGTACGTATCAAAATGGAAGGATGGTCGTTTAACATGAGACCAAAAGCTCCATATTGCTGCTTTTCCTAGACAGTACCATGTCTAAAATCGGGGCATGGACGTCTTAGAGCCTGAGCAAAATAGCTGACTTATATAATTTTAAGACAATGTTTTATGCTTTAAATTTTCGTTTTTAGTAACGCACAATACTGTCTTGTATCTCACGTCTTAAACGTATGCACGAAGTGTCAATATTTGTAAGACTTGAGGCACAAGACAGTATTGTGCGTTAGGGCCTGCGCAAAATAATTGACTTATAATTTTAAGACAATGTTTTTGCTTTAAATCTTTGTTTTTAGCAACAAATTGTCTCAAGTATTACAAATGTTGACACTTCGTACACTCGTTTAAGACTTGAGGCACAAGACAGTATTGTGCGTTCCTAAAAACAAAGATTTAAAGCATAAAACTTTGTCTTAAGATTATAAGTCAGCCTATTCTCAGGCCTTTAAAGATGATAGTAAAACAACATTAAGATAGCTTTTAGACAACATATCGTAAGACGTTTTAAAGATGTCTTGAAGATGCTCAAATATGTCTTTAAGACGTCTTATGTCCCGATTTTGAACATGTTGTCTGGGTTATTTTGTACGTCTCAGCCGTGAATTTATCGCGACGCGACGCGACGCGACGATTCAATGATGCTATTGTCATTCATGTATGCGTAAATATATATGTATACATGATTATACGTATACATACACATATATGTACATATATACGTATGCATACACATATATGTACATATATACGTATACACACACACACACACACACACACACACACACGCACGCACGCACGCACACAATATACATATATTCGATAAGATACAATAATATAGAATATTTCTCTCGTATGCGTCTGCGCGCGCGCGTGTACATACACATATAATTGTATATAGTACAGATGTTTGTATATATTTATACACGTACGTTGGCAGCGGAGCTTGAAAATGATTCGGTCTTAACGATGAATGTTTCCGTACTACTCAAAAGTCCATGGTCAAATTGTTAAATCTTTCAGTCAAGTTTGTCACGTTAAAATAACATTATGTTTACGAGCTTCATGACTTGTTTTCACTAGGTGTTGTAATATTTTTCGTCAAAGCTATAACTCAATTACGCAGTAAATCCTTTTTGTCGATTATTTTAAAGTAAAAAGTAAGTTATTGAAGATATTACATAGGTATTACCACAAAATGTAGTATGAGAGCAGTGTAATCTATGTTTGTGTTGTGCAGATATATTACAATATCGTATATTTAAAAACACAAAGTTTTAAAAGTAGTATTAATATTATTTAAAAATCATATTAGTATGTATAAATATAATGCAATAAACAACTTCCACATGTAAAGCATAGGTAATAAAAATTGAAATAAGTTCAAAGATTTTTTATGTAAAAAGCATATATAATCCATAATTAAAGATTCCATAATTAAAGATCTATCTATGGCCTACTCTAACATCATGCTATATAAATTATTCATGAGTTTGATTTCTCCTTCATTTGTTTTTTGATATATAATATAATCATATTGAGAGAAAAGGTGCCTTTTCACGTTGACGCTCGACGCTCATTTTTAGCAAATAAAAATCTTCAGAAATAATATCTTTTATTTATATATATATCCATAAAATATTATTACTTGAAGATATTACTTGAAAATAATTAATATTTTACGTCGAATATTTCGAAGTCTATGTTTGATTGTACTGGGACGATTAACGACGATTCAGCGACGACGCTGAATATTAAACAAATTCAACTTCATTTCTTTGACGCTAGCGTCCAAGCGAAACTACCACGTTCACCTTGTTGACGTTCATTTTCAGCGTCTCATGAATTGGCAAACAGTCTGACAAGAATTTATATAGCACTGACACTAGTATATAAAATAATTTTATATCACAAAGCCGATATTAATACGTAAAAATTTTCAATTTTGAAATTTGCGACAACTAATGTACAGAATGTATTGATTAATATTAGTAAATTGTACGGAAACACTCAATGTTAAGGGCAGTTTTTGTAAAATATTTAGGAAAAATCCAAGCTATACTCTCTCTCAACATATGTATATGTTTCGGGAAACATGAAAAATTAGGAATTATACATAATGGCCGGCCAATATGGATAATTCCCAATTTGTTTGGTCAAAATGATTAATAGAAAAAAATTAATCAAATTTCCCGGTTATTATGCATATTTTCCAATGCTGAATGGTCATTTTGATAAATCATCTTATTTGATTAACTGTTTTAAAGCGCGTCACTAACCTATGTAGGTTAGTGACGCGCTTTAAACAGTTAATCAAATAAGATGATTTATCAAAATGACCATTTTGCATTGGAAAATATGTATAACGACCGGTTAATTTGATTAATTTGAACATTTTTGCTTTTATTATTCAAATGTCCCAAAAGAAGCAGGAATTATGCATATTGCCCGGTCATTATGCATAATAACCGATTTAATCAAATTTCCCGTAACATATATACAGAATATTCCCTGAATATTAACGCCATTTTTCACTTATTATTTCGAAAGTTATATTCTCTGAAAAAAAAGAAAAAGAAAAGAAGAAAAAACCCGAGGAAATTTCATAGTAACATTTTTCAATGCATCTTTCCGATTTTTTAAATTAAATATATTTAAAAATCAAGTATTTAAAATTACTTATTTTGAATTTTGGATTTATTATCTTGTAATTATAGACATTTTTATGGAAATCGGTGATACGGTTTATAGCTGAAAAGAATGGCGTTCTTAGCGGAGAAAAGTATTTGTTTATAAGGTTCCTTTGATAACACAACTAACGCTAAGATACTCCGCGGGCTGCTGCGAGCTGTTTTCGAAATCTCACGAGGACGTTCCGAGAGTCTCCGCAATGAGGGAAAGAAGGATTAGGAGAAAACAAAAATTAATGAACAAAGTTCTGAAGATTTTGGAAAAAACAGGAAGATGGAGATGTATGTGTGTGTATGTGTGTGTGTAGATGAAGAAAGACGGAAACAAAAAATAGGGAAAAAAATAATAAAGATAGGAGCGTGTGTATGTGGGGATGGGGAGTGGGGAGAGTAGAATAAGGACTGCTAAATTTTTTTTGTGTACGTGCTTAACTATCCTACGTACGTAGACTAAATCTATTTTTGGCAATGTTGATTAGGTATACGACACGTTAAATATTATGATACCATGAGTAGATGCACTGGCCATAGTATTATGCGCTATGTAAGGTCGCTTAACACCCGTTTCTTGACGCGTTATCTGTACAATTCTGGAGAAACGGCGGAGACCCCGGTCCATCACGCTTTCGTTATTTCACGTGCGCGACTCGGATTGGGATAAGAGAAAAAGAGAAATTAAAATCTACAGCCGGTGTTCTAGAAAAATACGACAATCGAGATGCATGGGTGATTTTTTATCCTCTTCTAAATATTATTTAAAATAGCCATAGCCTCTATATATCGCGTTGCAATTGTTTTCGTCTCGTGTATCTCGACGATTGAAGACCAAAATGAAGCTTTTATCCAAATTCATCTCAACTTTGAAAAATGAATAGATTTACGCTTATTATAAATGACATATAAATGTATACAAGAGGTAGATATAGAACCCTACTAGATTTCCGGTACACTATTAAAGCGAAGCCTCTCCTTGTTCTGAGTCTAAACTGACTACGCAGCAGCAGCGGAGTCTTAAAATTTGTGTACTTTTAACATATCCGGCGTATGAGTAAACGTTATCTAAGTATTACTTTCTTAAGTTTCTCGTTCATCGTCGAGACAGATCGAAGAGGAGGAAGAGAGAGCGCGCAACCGTGAGTATCCATATAATAACAATGCGACAACAACGGTATATAGGTATACGTCACGCCGTGCTTCTTATTGCTTCCAGAGTCTTAGCTTAGATAATTGCGTGCGAGTATCCGGTCCGAGATTAAGTACAAGTCTTTTTCCGAGAGGACGGAAATTTAGAAATGTTAATCTTCGCGCACACACACAGTTACAGCAGTCTCGTAATACAATAGCATCTACAGGTCTCTAATTTAAGGCTCCACAAGTGCCACCTCCGAGCAACGGAGACGAGAGGAGGCACGTCATATTGTGACACAGTTGCTAGCATTTTGCTTTTTATTCAAGCCCGAAGTATCCCCTATTACGCCAATCTTTATCTAATACCTTTTATTGTCAACCGCCCAAATTTCTCGTCATTAGACGAATCTGTTAAAATGTTGCGTATGAAATGTGGGATCTTTCACCATGTTTTTAAACCTTTGTTGTAAAATAAATAGCATTCGATACTACTTGTAATACAATTCTTCTTGAAAAAGACGCCAAATAAAAATTACAATATTAAATCATAATTTATAAATAATATTAAAACTAAACAGTTGCGATATAACCATTAAAATTTATACAATTTGTAATATAACTTGTTTTAATTTAAGTTACATTTATAATTCAATATAATTAGAGTAAAATGCAATTAACATTTAATTTTGTTAATATTCGCCAATCTCTTTTGTTTTAAATTTATATGTAACTTATCTCAATTAAATTCTCTTACGATTACTCAATATGAGTAAAGTTATTAGTAAAATTACAATAAATTATGCATTACTATAAAGTTTTTCTACAGAGAATTTAATACAAAATTATAATTTAATTATATTAGGGGAAATCATGGTCAGTTTGTTTTCTATTCTGATACGTACAAAGTTAGTGATTAAGTTTGAATAATACAATCAACATTATTAAAGATACAAAATGTTTTTTTTTATTTCTGAGATTATGTCCTCCAAATGTACTATTTGAAAGTTTTGCCTGTAATATTTGATATTATGTATAAATAGTACTTTCGTTCTTTTTTTCAATCCTGTTAAACCCCTTACACAATGAGAGGCGATAGTGATAGCGATAGCGATAACGACAAAATTTTCAACCTATTGGAAGCCGTGTATCAATGCTGTAGCTTTGTCGACAATTTTATCGCTTTTCGCTATCACTATCACTATCGCTATCGCTATCACCTCGTATTGTGTAAGGGGTTTTAGAGTGAAAAATCCAACATTCATCGCGCAACGTATAAAAGCTTTTGAAAGGACCTTAAAATTTGGAGCGTAACACAATTAAATGTCGGAAGCCGTTAACGATGTTGCAGGTATGCCGTTGGAGGTTGCTGTTGCTGTCACCGTCACCATAACACAACCGATCGAAAGATGCGTACGATGTGAAATAAGACGATGACGACGACAACGACGAGCACTTCCGAGCGACACCACGGTTGGATCCGCGGCACGTTTATGTACAACGGGCGAGCACATATAAAATTTTATATAAAAATATTTTTTCATATGCGTGTGTTTTTTATCTGTGTTTTGTGTACGTATACTGTGTATGTGTGTACGTATATTCCCGTATGTATGTGTATATTTATATATGTACATCTTGAATAATTAATACTGAGTAATTAATATCATCTCGTTCCATCGTGCGCATTATGCCGCGGCGTGAGCCTGATGGCTTTCCACGAAACGTCGTCACAGTCCCCAGTGCGAATGATTTCTTGGGAGGAAAACGCTGAGAGTCTGTCAGGAGGGATATTAAAAATCCATCCAGAATAAACGTCACCGAACAGACTAAACATCGTTGAGAAAGCATACCTAAGCGCCAAACCAGATTTTTCCTTAATGCGTCTCCTCCGAAAGTGAAGTTGCCACTAGATTGAGGGGAACATCGGAAACGTTCTCCTCGTCACCTTCGTCCGCTTCCTCATCCACGGACAAGTGCCGTTGCATACGTTCCTCGGTTTTTACATGTTGCTAGAAATACAATAAATCGTGCTTGATAAGAATAAATCCGCAGCAAAAAAAGAGTATAAAAATAAGAAATATTCAAATAAAAGATTTTGTTAAATATAAAAGTATTTAGATAAAAAATGTTTAGTTTAATTTCATAAGTTTAATCATTAACCCTTTAAGTGACAGTGACGCATATACGCGCATTGTTTTATTTTGCTCCAGTTAGCAAGATTTTCACGAAACTTACTACTTACAGATTTTTTTGAGTCGCGGAATGCGAATTTGGAATCAGAATTAAGCGGGGAACACAAACTTTTGCATAACGCATAATGCGTGAGCATAAGAAAATTGTCTATTTCCTTATGCACATGTATATGGATCAATCAATTTTCTTATGCTTACGTATTATGCGTTATGCAAAAGTCTGTGCTCCTCGCTCACCGTGTCCCCGCTTTACAAAATTAAAAATGGCTGATCTAATATGACGACCCAAAATTTCGAAAACTTTTATGAATTAGCGGATTTCTATGAAACTCGGTACTAGGAGATTTTTGGGTTGCTGAATACGAATTTACTGTCAAAATTTCAAAATAGTGGATCCAATATGGCGACTTCTAAATTTGGAATAATGCAATAAACTTCTGCGTTCTAAAGAATGACAGTCAAGTCCGAGAGGTCTTGAAATATGACGTACACTCAAAATTCGAGTGATCAAGCCCTCGGTCAAGTCAATCTGTCAAACACTGTCGATCAAGTCAGTTCAAAAAAGAACAGTTAGTTCAAAAGAAGTTGGATCATGATTTTGAATTTTTGAACTTTGACCCCGGATTCGTACTCAGTGACTCAAAAAACCCATTAATACCAAATTTCATGGAAATCTGACAGAATTTTTATCTTGCCATTTTTTGTCCGTTTGATGCTCATTTTCCTGCCACTCAAGGGGTTAAAACCTAGCTTGGCTCACAAACCTCTATTGTCTTTATTTGATTTTTAATCCACCGAGCCATTGTCAATGTCTTTTTATCTTAAAAAAATATTTAGTCTTTTTAACCAAGTCTCACTAGACACATTAAATGCGAATACGAGAATACTTCTTATTCCAATACTCAACATATGACAAAGAAAGTATCTTACATGAATCATGTAACTAGATAAAGGTATTGAGTAAGCAACTGGTGGAGGCGGATGGCCACCGGGTATGCGCGTAGGCGTTAACGCTGCATGCATCATCAGCTGAGGATGAATTTGTTGTCGAAGAGCATTCAGCATATCCGCACTCTCGGTATCCATTTGTTCTCTTGTAGACTGAGATGCTAAGACTGAGTCTCCTTTTTCTAAATAATAATAATAATAATAATAATAATAATAATAATAATAATAATAATAATAATAATAATAATAATAATAATAATAAACACATTAATTTCGTAAGAATGGATTATTTCCACACATATCACAAGAAATTGAAATATTTTTCAAAGAAATTAAGACCATCTAATAATAAACGATACTTAAACAATAAAAAACTATTTAAAATTACAAATTAATTGCATATTTATATTGAGAATACTGTTAAAATTGCTAATACACTCATATGTAAATTAAGGGGATGCTGGAGCCGTCTGTTTTACCGGCATTTTTTGTCGGCACGTAGCGTCGTATTAATTTGACAGAATTAAAAATCCTTCTCCAGAATTGCAGTACATACATTAATGATTCGGGGGAACTCCGATTTTATATAGAAAACGAGAAAAAATTACGGAAGTACAGATTTCCTTATCCTACTTTTATCCCAATATGGCGTCTCGAGTTGCGGCGAGCTGTCAGCTCGTTACAAGATGTATTTCATATAAGAGATATACCATTAGTACGAACGCGAAAACAAGTTCCCCCGAATTGCACAACAAGAAAAACATCGATAAACCCTCCAAATCAAGATTTAGAAGCGTAATATAAAAGTATAATGTCGGTGTGCATCGTGCGTATGTGTGCGTGCAATGTAGCGTGCTATCCTTGTCTATATCTTTGTCTATACAAGGACAGATATAGTCGGTGAGCACTTCTTTATCGACGCTGATCGAGTTCGGCTACGGCTCCAGCATCCCCTTAAGTAACAAAATGAAAACGCGGCATATTCCTTAAAACTAGAATAGCAGTGAATTCGATTGATATCTGAGCATTGTTCAACTTTCGAGATTTGGAGACACGCTAGTCTTGATTTCTTTTTAAAGTATTATAAATATATGTCTTAAAAAGAAATTAAATAAAGTACAAATAAAACCAAAAAAACACTGCTTTTTTAATCCGTTAAAAACCCAAAATTTATCAAGTTAGAATATAATCCCTTTTCTACAATGTGAAAAAAATTAACTACAAAAAGTTAACTACAATATAAATAATTCAATATGTATATTTATTTTGTAGTCAATTTTTTATAGTCAATTTTTTTCACATCGCAGAAAAGAGATTATATTCTAACTTAACAAATTCTGAGTGTTTAACGGATTAAAAAAGCAGTTTATCATATTAAAAAATTATATTAAATGTTTCAACGGTTGTTGCAAAAGAAACTGTTTACTAAAAATTTAATCGCTAAGAAGCTCTTACTTCTATGCCTCGTTGGTTTCTCGCCTTTAGGTCTGCGTCTGCGTGTATGTATAGTGTCCCTTCGCATGGTAACCGGACGATTAACGCCGTGCAGCTTGTAGTACAGCCCGCAAGCGTTGCACACCATTTCACCCTTCATGTTTCTTCTCCAGATGGTTGTTGTCATGGTGCCGCAATTTGTACAAGACATATCAACTTTTTTCGCCACGTTGCCGCTTTGCTGATCGAACTGTTGCTTCTGATCTTGCTCCATCTAAAACCACCAATCGATTATTGTGAGCAAGTGATAACGTCTTATGAGCAATAACAGACCGTTTGCACGGGAGAAATACCTTATTTTTTATCTTGCTCGACCATGTGGTAAAATCATGCGCTTGCTCCTCATTGTTATGTTCATGTTGGTAACTGGCAACAATGTCTGGGCTTGCTGGAGCTTTACTGGGATAGCTCTGCTTCCTGCGACCTTTCGTCGTTGTTGTCATCTCCTTACGACCAATACTGCCAGGGCTAGACGGATTACTGTCTATCGAAGCACTCTGTACAGACTGCATATAACATCATTTTACTCACCATTAAATTTTTTCAAAAATTTTTTTGGATTTACAAGTAATACATTTTATACTTATTTAACCTTATAAATGTCTTATATCAATCGATCGTAATATGTAACAGTCTATGTCGGATGAAAAAGTAAACCTAGTTTTTTTAAATAAATAAAATCAACTTTATAAAATAATTTTAGTTGTATCTATAAGATCTCATGCACGATGAGAGGAATAAGAAACAAGGAATTAAACATAGAGAGAATTCATAGTCGCATCTTTTTTCAAGACACGGTCTTCAAGGAATTAAACATAGATAGAATTCATAAAGATCGTGTCTTGAAAAAAGATGCGACTATGAATTTCCTCTATGTTTAATTCCTTGTTCCTTATTCCTCTCATTGTGCATGAGCCCTAAAGGCCCCCGCACAATGAAAAATATAAGGAACAAAGAACAAATATTAGCGATTAGAAATAAGAAATTAGGAATAAAGCTGGTGTAGCATTATAATGATACACGGCTTCCGATAAGTTAAAAATCTATTGCCTGTGTTATTTCCTGTTTCTGTTGCCTGTATTTTTCATCGTGCATTCAACTTTATTCTTGATTCTTTAGTCCTCCTAATCGCTAATATCTGTTCCTTGTTCCTTATATTTTTTATTGTGGAGGCCTTAATAATTTTATAGTTACAACTATATAGGGGAAAGTGGAATACCTGTGCGCACCTAAGGTAAATCTGTTAATATAAAATGGCTTTTATAGTTACAATTAATTTTTAAATGCAGCTATGAAACCTTTAAACGTTTGTCTACAAGTACGTGAATTTATACTTAATAATAATTTTGTTGTTAAATATTTATTGAGCAATATTTAGGACGATGCAAAGTCGGGCAAAAATGAAACTGGCGAATAGTGCGCAAAATTTGTGTCTGCAGCAGATAAATTTCGAACTTTTCTACTTAAATCATTAGTTTTAAATGTTGTTAATGTGAGTAATGATAAATAATTGGAAATTAAATGCAAAACTTTAAAAATAGAGGGATATTTGAACAAAAATTTTTTGCGAGTAGAACTGACTCAACTGGCTTCAACGCACAATTAATTCGACATAAATATATATAAATTCAAACATAAATAAACTATATATGTATACATAAAATCGACATAAATAAAAACCGCGCACTATTCCCCGGATTTGTTATTCCGGGACAATTTTGTCAATTATTCGCGAACCACAAATAAAATTATGGGACCAATACGGCAAAAGGTTCCCAAGGGATCGTATTTCACTATGTTATACCAATTACAGTAGCAAATAAAAATTGCCCACTTACGAACTTAACTCCTGTCGCTTCAAAATGGTAAGGAAATGGGCGCGTTTTCTTTTCGCTTCCTCTGTTCAAACAAAGCTTTGGATAAAATGTATCTATATTATCTAGAATTGATGTAAGCTTTGAAATTTTGCCACGTGTTGTCAGCTATCGTCAGTCTTGAACTTGAGGTGCGCACTATTACCCATACGCATTCCCCTACACTTTCCCCTAACTAATATTTAATTGTAACTATAAATGATTTTACAGTTTTCAAGATTAATATCTTAACGATGTCGGTGCCGGATTCAACATATGGATGGAAAAAATTAATACATGTTTTATATTTAAAATTAGTTGAAGATTTCAAGGAAAGGATGCATTTTACTTTACTGAGCCAAAAGGTCGAGAAAAGGACGTCTTTCGGCAGCAATGCATTGTTATTTTCACTCAAAAGAGCATAACTACAATCAATTTACGATCTACCTGTTATCAGAACAAAGAGACGATACTACAGAAAGAGCCCAAACGCACAGTCAGGAGATCTTTGTTCGTAAATTCGTCGAAATAAAAGCATCTCGTGATCAAGGATATCTCACTCGCGTTGACAAAATATCAAAATTAAATAATTTACAATAAATATTTATAATTTACATATAAATATTTATTTATTATAAATTACATAATTTTAGTATTTTACCAATATATAAATCAACAACAAAAAACTATGTTTTTTTTGCTCTTAATAATATCAATATAATCTATTTGAGAATATTTCATCATGAATTTGTAATTCATAAAACAAATCATTGTTATATGAAAAAAATAAAAGATTGTTATAATTACAAAGATGTTTTGATGCAATTATTAAAAAAAAAAAAAAGATACAAAAATAATAAAGAGGCAGTTAAAAAAAAATAATTTTTAACAATATTTGTCTCTTAATTAATAAGATAGAATCTTTCTGATATATTTCATATCTTGATATCCGTTAACAGAGTGCGAACAGAATCCCAAGAGTTCCCGATTATCTATTATTTGCGGAATTCTACCTGGAATATGTCCCGAATAGGTTTAAAAGAATTTCCCGATCGGCCGATGGGCCGACTGGCGGCTTAACCGATGACCTGAGTTTTTCCCGCCACTATACCTGGCCCTTTTCTCTCTATTTACCAAACGTACAGATGTTCGCGTTTGGCGAGGCATTTTCGAGAAATGTTTTGTCTGCTTAGGACGAGGCAGGACAAGGCACTACTGCTACGCGCAGAAAAATCACACAAAACGATTCAAAAAAATGCAAACATATTTGCAGATTGTTCTCTCTATTTATCTATTTATTTAATCCACATGTGTTTGTAAATTTTTCTCTTTCTCTTTCTATCTTTCTTTACTAACGCGATTTCGATCTTTATTTATATATTAGTTACCGAAATGTTCAACTTGTGGTCGGTTCTCACTCACCTTATTTTCTAAGCTTCCTATATTGGTACGATTACCAAGCACAGGGAAATCGGCCAACGTACGCTCGGTAGCTGTCCCCTGGGTATCCCTATAGAATCTGATTTGCGGGGATATCTTGTCCGAATCAATCGCAGTAATACCGATCTGCCTGTTGTTCATCAAAGAGCGCAGCAGATTGGTCGCTTCACCGGTGAATCCATTGTTCAATTTATCACCGTTTGTTCGCGTAATTTCCAAACTTCTGTTGCTGCGTAACAAAATACGAAGGGACGTGTGTAATTGCATAACTTTAATAGTTTACTGATTGCAAATGTCTAGCGGCTTATGATATTTATTGCCAGTTTAATTTATAATTTGCAATCATAAGCTTCCCCCCCCCCTTATTAGCAAAACGATTATTATGGCGATACTCGATCGTAATTTTATCGCCAGATTTAACAAAATAACTCGCAATATAAGGAGGCAATTGAGTCAGATTTGAAACGACTTATTGATCAAAATTCGAATACAACAAACAAATTTGTTAGTATAAAAATATTGACAACGAAATTTACTTCGATAAGCAATGATGAAAGTAAAGTGATTAAATTTTACTAGTTTATTTATATAACTAGTCATTTTACATAACAACGTGAGAATATGAGACCGTAATCATACATAATGTAATACATTGAAAGTGTAACTATAATATTGAATTAGTATAACATAGCAATGCTTTCGTTATTGACTTTGAAAATTAGATACACAATGTCGCTTATCTTATCTGTAAGCACCTCACACGGGATACATTTGTGCACCTTACTACCGAGCAGATATCGAGTGAACAAATATTTGCCGAACAAACAGCAACGTTTGGCTTACTTACTTGGCTAGAGCTTGCCATAGCTTTGTCGCTTCCTGATCGATGTTAGTATCAGAGCAGTTGCTCTCTGGCGTATCCATTCTATTAACTGGACTACAATTTGCCGTGTTGGACTCGGAGCCATCATAGTTGCTTTCGACTCGACTCCTCTTACTGACGGTCATATCGTAACCATTTTCCTCGCCTTCGATATCCTGTTCGTCACGATCTTCAATTTCCAGTCGTTCAGGATCGGAACTGTTGGAACTGTTGTCATCGTCTAGCTCGCACTTAATATTATCGTGTTCTCGCATATCATTGCTCTGCAACTCTAGATGATGCGTTTGAGTTTGAGGTATTACGTTTTGATTAATGCTGGCCGGCTCGGAGTTAGGCTCCTCGTTGAATAACATCCTATTCAACTCGAGGAACGATTGCAGAGGGCTCTCGCCCGCTACTTTGGCAGTGGAGAAAGACTCTTTCTAAGAACACATAGAGAAAAGGTATATGTATATAATTTATCTTCTTGCTTATAGATTCAGTGCAATTTTAACGAAACGACGCATAATTTGTTACTTAATCTCAAACAATTCAAATCCAATACCTGCTCGTCATGAGACAACTGCTGCTTGAAAAAATCCAGGTACTGTTTGAGTACGATGTCAGACTTTTGCGACACTTCGCGAAAGTTGTCCAGCATATTCAACTTACATACACACCGATGGCAGATAATCGGTGGTAAGAAATCACCATCTTTTACCTATCGAGAATATATCGTGTAACAAAACTAGATAACAAAAGCGATGAGTAGGTACTGTTCATTTGGCTACAATGACATAACTCTCTGACACTAACTCAATTGTCATTTTTAAAGTTGTCTGCAAAATAATAGTGAGAATTCTGTACAGTGAACGAAGAGCTCTGACACTAATATGTAGTTAAATTGCTCTGCAATCAGTTGTTATACCAAAATAGCATTTAAAAATATTACAAAATTTTAATGATTCTAAACATTTGAACCTATTTTCTGAAAAAACATTGTTTTTCAGACATTTTGAGTTATGTCATTGTCATTGTTGTAACAAATGAGTGATACAAAAACTATAATGTTCTCAAAATTAATTTCTGTGATAAGATCCTTGTTATAGAAATAAAAGTGAGAATAATTGAAAATTGCAAGAGATATATTTTTATTATAGTAAGTTATCAACTTATTTTCTAGTAAATATCTTAATTATCAACTTTACACTAAAAATAACGTCTGATATATAATTTTAATAAAAATTTACTGGTTAATAAAATCTTATGAGCAAAGATCTGATCGATATAAGTCCTTAAGACATCCTACTAAATAAAATATCGAACGGAGAGTATGTTTTTGATATACTGTGCATCTTTAGTTCTCGCTTATATAAGGATGATCACGAATAGGAGGACGATCTGTGTCTGACGTAAAGTTTTGCAATAAAAACTGGGTCTGCAAATACTATATCGAGAGCCCGTGTCTCCCGATCGGCATCGCGCGTCGGTCAGAATGGATGCTTCTGGCAATTTAAAAGGACATTAAGGAGCGCCGATAGAGGCGAGAACGGCGCGGATAACGCGCGGCATGACAACGGAATACGCGTGTGAAACATGATAACAGGCCATCCAAATAAGGAGCCGCAGCCTTCCCTCCCCCCTCCATGACTCGCGCGGCTGTAGTTCCGCTTGCCACGCTCGCGCGGGGCTTATCACTGCCATTTTAAATGCCGTTGCTGCTCGTCGGCTTATCTCGCGGACACATCTCTTGCCAAACTTTCTCTCGTGGCACGCGCACATACACTCACACATACACAGCCGCGCGGTGACGCGGTTGCCCGAGTGCGCGGAGTGCGAGTGCGATCGCGAATGCGAGAACGTGCGTGCTAGACAGAAACGGCGAGTGAAGGAGCGACTCCGAGTCTCGCGGTAGAGCGCGCGCGCGAGAGCACCTCTAAAGCCAAGCGAGCGTGTGAGCGAGTGAGCGTACGGAGGCAGAGGGAGAAGAAGAGAGGGGACGATAGCACGGCGACGATGAGAACGACGCAGACGGAGAGACGCATACACGGCCGCGCCGAAGAGATATACCACAGATGGTCGCGTCCGATGAAATGCGGATAATCACCGCAGTGCACGGCAAATCTCACCGTGATTGACAAGCACGCCGATATCTTCTCGGCGTAATTCTGTTGGGTGCCCCCTTCCTCGAATATGGAATACTTGACATCGTCCAGGGATAAACAAAGGCGACACAGCTCGTAGAACTTCTGCGGTACATCGAACATAATTGCGAGCTCCGGCTTGCCTGCGGCCCACGTAAAGCGCGAGTCATCAAGAGGTATGCTCTAACAGCGGCCGACGTGCGATCTTTCTCCACTGCCACTGCTCGCGTTCAGCGATGAGGATGGTTTATACGGATCACTTATCACAGTCACCACCGCGGCTCATTGTCAGCGGCACAGTACACGCACCGCCATGAATCGCGTTGCACAAAGAGGGCGAACCCCGTGGAACGTGGAACGCGCTGGCTGGGACTGGCTGGGACTAGAGAACTTGTAAAGAGGCTTGTTTGCGTTGCTTGAAATCCCCAAACATTTTTGCACTTGAAATGAGATAAATTATATATTCGGCCGTTGGAGAGAGAGAAAGCGAAGATGCTGAGTGCAAAAAGTGCAAGCAACGCGAACAGACCCAAGGCCGGTCCATATAACTAGTATCAGAGAGAAACCTGAGAGCGGCCATCCGGCTTCGGGGGACGTCTGTCCTAATCTGCCCTCTGAGAAAGTGGACGTCAACTACGGCGTTACGCTCGGTAACGATCAGAGAGGACTCGGGTAACGATACATGGGTTCGTATCCATGCTATGGTTCGTGTCCGAACTACTCAGATGGAGGGGATATGCTGGTCGCACAAGCCTTTCCTCTGTCCGTGTACGCTAGGCCCTCGGCAAGCTTCGAGCGGGGAGAGAAGGGCAGACATACGATCTGCTGTCTCTCTTGAGCTGTGACGTTGCCGCTTTGCACGGGCCGGCTTGCCGGCTATACCACGATGCCACGCATTTCGGGTATCGCGTCTCGTGTCTCGCCGAGTGCCGAGTCTCGAGTTGACAAATCGACGATACGCTATACCCGCTTATACGTTACATTTGCTTGTATACAAATTTTAATTTTTATATTTATAATTAAATAAATATATATATATATATATATATATATGTATATATATTTGAAATTTATAAATATATAAAGATTGCAAATATAATTAATTAAATAAATATTTATAAACATAAAAACTAAAATTCGTAAATGTAATGTATAAAAATCACCGTTCTATGCTTTTCTATCTAAAAAAGTCTTACATTAAAAACCTTTACTTTGCATAATAAATTTTAAATTTAATATTTAAATGCATACCAATAATTATATTATTAACTATATTGAGAAAAAAATGGTAGTTTATAATGTTTCTTGCACTCTTATTAAATTTGGTTTACCTATGCATGTTCAAGCGGCCAAATTACGAGCAACAACAGAAGGATAATTGGATAAAAATAAAAACACTTTCTTAAATAAACAATACACATGGGTAACAGTGAGTTCTATTATAATTCTCGTATAGTTCTGAACGTGTTCTAACGTTTATTTCTAAAGAGTTCTGACGATAAGCATTATTTATTCATATTTTAAATAATTTTTATCGCCCAAGAAAGACGCATTTACGGGTATGTGGGTGAGACGCTGTAGAAAATCTCGGAGTTCTGGCTTATATAAAATATTTTTCGTACAGTTCTAAGCATACTAAAACAATTTCTAAAGAGTTCCGGGCATTGGCAATGTTGTATAATTTTTAAATAAATTAATAACGCATGAAAGTCAGGAATTTATCGAGAATAGGGTCTTTCTCGAGCGATAAGAATTATTTTAAAAATGAATAAATAATGCTTATTGCCAGAATAAAATGGGACAACGTTAGAACACGTTCAGAACTACACGAGAATTATAGCAGAACTCACAGAACTGCCGAAATACGGCCAGCGTCTCACCTTATTTTCGATAAATTCCTGATTTTCGAGCGGTATTAATTTATTTAAAAATTATACAACGTAGCTAGTGTTTGCTAAAGTTAATAAACATATATATATACAACGTAGCTAGTGGCGGGAACTCTTTAGAAAATGCTTTAGTATGCTCAGAACTATACGAAAAATATTTTATATAAGCCAAAACTCCGAGATTTCGCACAGCGTCTCATCTTCTTCTGTCATGATTACTTTTCGGTTAATATTAATTTTTTTAAATATAACACAAAGATTCTAACGCTCGGAACTCTTTAGAAAATGTTTCAATATGCTCAAAACTACTCGAAAAATATTTTACATAAACCGGAACTCCGAGATTTCAACTAGCGTCTCAACCGGTATACTCGATGCATTGTAATTTTTTTTAGTACCTTATAATTAATTTTTTTTCTTTTATATGGCAGAACTCTTTATAGAACTGTTATAGAACTATAGATCTTGCAAAATCTGATGAGATAAACTCTTTATAGAACTGTTATAGAACTATAGATCTTGCAAAATCTGATGAGATACAGTGGTGGAACTTGTGTAGGACAAAATGAGACGCTGCGTGAACATAGCGTCTCAGTTTGTACTGACGCGTTTTTTGAAAGAAACCAGAACTTTCAATAATTTGTGAGTTTCTGCAAAATGAGACGATAGCTTCACACACACGTTAGGAAGAGAATGTATAAAGAATTATTAACGGAGATATTTTAATTTAAAAGATCATTAAAATATATATTTTTCAGGAATGTTTTATAGGGAAACGAAGAAAGTGAATAACGTTAAATTTTGCATGTTTTCTTCACTTTATTTTAAAAATTTATTTTTATTTTTTAAGTAACAAAAATGCTTTTTTTTCTGTTATATCCTGGTCACTATAATTGACAGACGATGTAAATAATTCTAGTTGTTTTAGGTATCTGAAACTAAAATTTTCTTATTCTGCAGGAGAAGTGTGGCTATCGTCTGAACTAGAACTAAATCAATATTTCCATTCTGAGCGGCTTTTTTATTTAAAATATTATAATTTTTTTTCAAAATTTTATTAGTATTTTATTAAAAGAAAATGTTTATTCTAGTTCAGACGATAACCCATATCACTTATTCTGAATAAGAAAATTTTTGGTTTTTGCGTTTCTGATACCTGTCGATTTAAGCTGCTTTAACTGTTATTCTATTCACTGGCGAAATAAATTTATTATTCTGATTTTTAATAATATAAGAGAAATAAGACTGTTTTATGTGTGACCGTTATACAATCAATCAATATTAAATAAGCCGTGTACGATCCGAGCTTGGATCTTAATAGCCTAATAATGTTTTTTATGTATAATTACACGTATATTTTTTCCAATCTTAATAAATTGCGCGCTGACTAACTTGTCAGACTTACAACACAGCTCCTGTTGGAGTAGTAAATTCTTTACTATTATTTAAATCAATTTAATTAGAGGGGTGTGAGGGGATTTTATTAATCCAATAGAAGCTGTGTTGTAAGTCTGACAAGTTAATCGACGCGTATTATAGTTGATTAAAGTTGGAAAAATATGTAAATATAGTATATAAAAAATATTATTAGGCTACTATAAAATCTAAGATCAAATCGTAAATGGTTTATTTAATATTGATTAATAATATTTTTGATAAAAAAGCTGCCTAGAACTTAGAATGGAAATATTGGTTTAGTTCTAGTTCAGACTATAGCCACATATACTTCTTCTGAATAAGAAAATTTTAGCTTTTTGCGTTTCAGATACCTAGAACAGCTAGAATTATTTACACCGTCTGTCATTTATGGTGACCAGGATATAACAGAAAAGAAGAGCATTTTTGTTACTTAAAAAATAAAAACAAATTTTTAAAATAAGGTGAAGACAACATGCAAAATTTGACGTTATTCACTTTCTTCGTTTCCCTATAAAAAGTTCCTGAAAAATATATATTTTAAAGATCTTTTAAATCAGAATACCTCCGTTAATAATTCTTTACATTCTCTTCCTGACAGAAAAGATTTTACCACTACTCAATATAAATATAAATTTATCTTGTTATGGTTTTATTCGATTATTCCGGCGTTTTTATATTTGTGATTTAATTAGATTATTGTTTACTTTGTTTATATTATTAGATGATTGTTTAATGTTTTAGTATGTAAACTTGAACATTAATTATTATGTTTTTTTATATTTATCTTCTTTTATCGTAGTAATCCGTTCCGAAGAAGACTAAGTACAGTCGAAACGTTAAGCATGTGTATTGTTTATTTAAGAAATTGTTTTTATTTTAATTCAATATCTCTCTGTTGTTGCTCGTGGCCGCTTATAAACATTAATAGCTAATATAAATTTAATAAGAGTAAAAAGAACATTATGAACTACTTTTTTTCTCGATATAGTTAATATGTAATTATTGTTATGCATTTAAATATTAAATTTAAATATTATGCTAAAGTAAAAGTTTTTAATGTAAGACTTTTTTTTATATAAGAGCAAATTTGCCAGAACGGGGATTTCTATACATTACATTTACGAATTTTAGTTTTTATGTTTATAAATATTTTTTTAATTAATTATAATTGCAATCTTTATATTTATAAATTTTAAATATATTTATATATATATATATATATATATATATATATATACACATATATATATATATGTATATATATATTTATTTATTTATAAATATAAAAATTAAAATTTGTAAATATACACGTAAATGTAACGTATAGCGCATCGTCGATTTGCCAACGCGAGACTCGGCATTCGGCGAGACGCGAGGAGCGATACCCGAAATGCATGGCATCGTGGCATAGCCGGCGCGTGCTAAGCAGCTACGTCACAGCTCAAGCGAGAAGGAGACAGCAGATCGTATGTCTGCCCTTCTCTCCCCGCTCGAAGCTTACCGAGTGCCGAGTCAGCCGTCTGGCATATCCCCTCCATCTGAGTAGTTCGGACACGAACCATAGCACGGACACGAACCATGTGTGTACCGTTACCGAGCGTAACGACGTAGTTGACGTCCACTTTCTCAGGCGGCGCGTCAGTATACGTCCGCTGGAACGGAATGATCCCGGTGGCCGCTCTCAGGTTTCTCTCTGCTAGTATGCTCACTCTCTGTCGGCACCTTTGATCTATTGGTTTCCGATTCGCCGCCATGTTTTTGGTGGACCATCGACGTATCAAGCGGTTTTATTAAGCGCTTATGTTTTACGTCCTTACGGCATTTTATGTGTGAAGGCCTTTAAAGGGCCCCGGGTTGTAGTACCTATGTACATACAAGTAACACTGCCCAAATATCATACGCCGATTTTTTCGAAACTATGCACACATGTAGAACTT
>NW_020220676.1:3647-6969 GCF_003070985.1 Temnothorax curvispinosus | reverse complement strand
TTAATGACGATATTCGTGACCACCAAACGATTCCGCGTCGATTGAGCCCTATCAAAGTCAATTTGGGTGCCAAATACAATTTTTCTGACTAATAGCACAGAGTCATTATACGACCAATGGCGTGAGCATACGGTTTTTCCTTTTTTCTGGGAAAACGGTTGACCACCAAACGTTTTACTGATTATATTCGTGACCACCAAACGATTCCGCGTCGATTGAACCGTATGAAAGTCAATTTGATTGATAAATAATGTTTATCCCTCAAATTACCGAGTTAACGTCACGAAGTCATACGACCAATGGCGTGAGAGTACGGTTTTATCTATTTCTTAGGAAAACGATTAACCACCAAACGTTTTAATGACGATATTCGTGACCACCAAACGATTCCGCGTCGATTGAGCCGTATGAAAGTCAATTTGATTGATGAATAATGTTTATCCCTCAAATTACCGAGCTAACGTCACAGAGTCATACGACCAATGGCGTGAGAGTACGGTTTTTTCTATTTCTTAGGAAAACCATTGGCCACCAAACGTTTTAATGACGATATTCGTGACCACCAAACGATTCCGCGTCGATTGAGCCCTATCAAAGTCAATTTTGGTGATAAATACAATTGTTCCGACTACGGCATTATGCGCATACGGTTTTTTCTATTTTCTTGGAAAACGGTTGACCACCAAACGTTTTACGGGTGATATTCGTGACCACCAAACGATTCCGCGTCGAATGAGCTATAAAAAAGTTAAATTGGTTGAAAAATAAAAATTGTCCGGCTAACTTCACACCGAAAATTTCATTTTTATTTTACAGGAAAACGACTAACCACCAAACGATCGGACTAGACTACCAAAGACCACTAAACGACCACCAATCGATTCCGATTAATGCAAGTTCGATACGTTGAAGTTGTCCGGCCAACTTCATAAAGGTTGCTAGTGCAGGAGAGGGGGCTGACCAACCAGAAGGGAGACAGATATGCTGCTCCCTACAGCAGGAGCCATAAACAGAAGGCAGAAGCCATATGCGCATGCGCTGTGATATCTGTAGAACTCTCACAGCGCATGCGCATATGGCTTCTGCCTTCTGCTTATGGCTCCTGCAATTTTATGTGCTTCCACCTTTACATAAAACTTGATTTTCAGATGAAATTATTCCTCAAACGTTGAAAACATGCATTCACTCTATTCGCGTTGCTTGCACTTTTTGCACTCAGCATTTTCGCTTTCTTTCTTTCCAACGGCCGAATATATGTTTATTTCATTTCAAGTGCAAAAATGTTTGGGGATTTAAGCAACGCGAACAAACCTATTATAGACGTGTTTCCCAAATAAAAAAGAAAAAAGAATGTTTTTAAAATTATGTCTGCTAACTATATACGCTCAATTAACTTTTATTAATTATAAATAAACTATTATTTCCTAAACTATGAGAATATATTCCTAAATTTGCCTAAACGATTCCCAAATAATTGCAATAATAAAAAATAAAAAATATCAAATTTGTTTGCTATATGGAGGTCTTTATATCTCAGTGGCCTATGGTCTATCTATTGTATTTTTTTTTTTGGTTTCTGCTCCTTTGGGAAGGAGCACGGTCTTACATACAGGTCTGGAAACTCTAGTGGTGGGGGATGGTCGCCTTAGCGACGAAGAAAATAACTCGCTTTGTGACCGTAAGAGTCGCTGCCATCGGTCAGTGTATTATGTGGTAGGACAAGGACGGAAATAGTAATTAGTAAATTCAAAATCGTGAGTGTCAAATAGGCAATAATTGAAGTTTCAAATGAGGAAAGGAATAATAAATAACTTTGTATTAAGAATAAAACGTTGGAAATCTTTTTATTCGTTTCTTTATAAGGACAAATACTGACCGAGCGATACTGAGGGAATAAAAATTCTGCGTGAAGCATATATAATACTGTGCCTTCCTAGTGTGTTTTAGATTGCTAAATGAACAATATAGACAACACGATTTTTGTTTTACAATAGTTATTTATTTCGACCAAGCTCTTTTTCATCCTTTATTTGGAATCTAATTATAATAAAACAATAAGAAATAATTTACTTTGTAAGATATAATGTTATTTTATGGAAAAGAAATATCTCTCTTCGAATACAAACGATATCAATAAACAATATCAATATAAATTGTTTCTCATAACGAGAAACTTAATTCTAACGAACACCGGATCATAAAAAAACGGAAGGCCAATTATACGAATGCGCAAATTAATAAATTGATATATAATTTATTCTTAATTTACAATATTTAAAGATGACGCGTGATTCTCGGTATGAGAGCGGTTGACTTGTATTAATTCTGATTCTTACCTTACGTATGCCTTGGTTTTATAAGATTAATTAGAAAGTTGAAGGCTATGAGTAAAGGAATATGAAGTAAATAATAATTACCCGTTTCGAGAATCCATAGTTAATTTACAGGTTTCAATATTTATATACATTCTTATTCCAAAAAATATCAATGTAGTTGTACACATAATCAAGGTCGATATCGACCTTTTTACTGTGACTAGTTACAGTTATTTAAAGAAAGAAAATGTCATATAAAAAAAGATTTACATGAGAAAGATGTTATTTTCAATCCATGTCGCTGTCCATGTCCTCAGGAGCCGAAGAAAGTATTTCAACTTAGCTCAAAGAAATAATAAATGACTTTGCATTAAGAATAAAACGTTAGAAATCTTTTTATTCGTTTTAAGAAAACCATTTAAATACATGCAAGTGCGAGGCATTTTTTGCAAAACACGATTCAACATATCGAATAAGATGAAAAAAATGGTGGTTTGCATGCTTCAAACCACCGCGACTTTTCATGTTTACAAATTCAGCGACTGAGGATGTGCATTATATGTCATTTTCAAAAATGCACTTGAATTAAGCGCAATTAAAAAATTGTTGTCACGTTACCATGGGTTACCATCTACACTTCGCGATGACAGCGATGCATAGTGACAACGCCGTGAAATAAATTCTTCCTTGCTAAAACGACCATCCCCCACCACCGAAATCGGTCTGAGTTTCCAGACCTGTATGTAAGACCGTGGGAAGGAGCAAAGCGCCTTCAACCCTGCCTTTGGGTTATATAGCGCTATCTATCTATTGTATAATATATCTATGGTTCGGTCACATGATCGATGACGTACTTATGGAGGATTCACATTGCGTCCGATCACGTCCGATGTTCGACGTACGACGATCCGACATCCAATAACAGAATTTATTATTAGAGACAAAAATTTCCTATTGGATGTCGGATCGTCGTACGTCGAACATCGGACGCAGTGTGAATCCTCCAT
>NW_020220676.1:0-3547 GCF_003070985.1 Temnothorax curvispinosus | reverse complement strand
TTCGCGTTGCTTGCACTTTTTGCACTCAGCATCTTCGCTTTCTTTCTTTCCAACGGCCGAATATATATTTATTTCATTTCAAGTGCAAAAATGTTTGGGGATTTAAGCAACGCGAACAACCTATTATAGACGTGTTTCCCAAATAAAAAAGAAAAAAGAATGTTTTTAAAATTATGTCTGCTAACTATACGCTCAATTAACTTTTATTAATTATAAATAAACTATTATTTCCTAAACTATGAGAATATATTCCTAAATTTGCCTAAACGATTCCCAAATAATTGCAATAATAAAAAATAAAAAATATCAAATTTGTTTGCTATATGGAGGTCTTTATATCTCAGTGCCCTATGGTCTATCTATTGTATAATATATCTATGGTTCGGTCACATGATCGATGACGTACTTACGCATGCGCATTAGTGTGCGGCCTATTTATTTTACGATTTCCCAACACTGTATAGTAGAGTTTTCTGGTCACGCAGCGCCCAGCGGATGTTTCGCCGTCGTCACTCGAATTGTCCGCCATTTTCCCTTTGTCGTTCGTGTGTGGATTTCGCTCACAGATTGGAGTGATCATCTTGGTATAATCTGTCAACGAGAATCCCGCGTGTTCTACCACAGTCGAGGACGTGACGTTCGAAAAGGAAAGATGAGTTACGGTAGGCCGCCGCCCCGCATCGATGGGATGGTTTCCCTGAAAGTCGACAATCTCACGTATAGGACGACGCCGGAAGATCTGAGGCGCGTGTTCGAGCGATGCGGCGAGGTCGGCGACATTTACATCCCCAGGGATCGCTTCACGCGCGAGAGCCGTGGCTTCGCGTTCGTCAGGTGAGTGCCGTTACAACAGCCAACGGCGTCAGCCCCGCCGCGAGCGTTGTGTTCGAGCACGTTTAATTAACCGCTCTTATAGGCGATACCTCGGATTCATCGACGCCAACGATCACGCTGACGTCACGATGCGAGTGCGCTAGCGCTAATTCACAATTCAGTGTTTTCGCGTCTGAAAACGATACTCCGTCGCGACACATTTTCAAATGAAGCATGAAATAACGGTAGATCTTTGGTATAGTGGCGACTTTTTCGAAACTTGCATATTTTATACGTCGCCAAGCGTCGTGAAAATGACTGACTCGACACGAAAGAATTCATCACTCTGAGCTTATTTTTATACAATCGGACCTAGAAATAAACTTGGCGCTTTATTGCTCATAACATATACATTTTTTTTCCTCTTTCGAAATATGTATAAAGTTTTAGGTATTCTTTATTCATATAAATTCCATATATTTGGACTTTGCATCGTAATATCTGTGTTCATAGGGCATGTAAGGGAAAAATAAAAACACTTTTATTATATAAATCGACCCCAAGCTATCGATCAAGCCTACTTAGAACTTGATCCGTTCACTCGTTATTGAGATCTCAACATCTCGAGTACTCGCAACTCGTCGCGTCGCGTAAATGAGTCACGGTCGGTCTCGCTTCGCGCGTACTTAGCGCGAGATACTACCGTGTTTCTTGATTTCTGCCTAAACATTAATGAAGCATGTAACGGAGAATCATTACTTTACAAAACACTATGATATTTAATCTGTAATACTTTGTTAAGTTTTGACAGAAACAAAGTATCACTGTTTTATAAATTTTTAATTGATATACTAAACAAAAGTCAAGCGTATTTGCAAAGTGATGTGGAAAGCTCGTAGGTCAATAAACAAGCGATAATGATATTATTAAGTAAAACATGATTTATTTTCTAATAAAAAAAAATTAATGGAATTCTTTTATATAATACTTTTACAGTAAAAATTTTTTTAAGTATAATGATGAGTTTGTTTTAAAGTGCAGTTATACAAGATATAAAAAAATTTTTTTTGAGCAGATTTTATTTCTTTAGATAGTTTAGATACATTTCTAGAGATAAGAGGTATCTGTGTATCGATATTTATATGTATGTATATGTACATATATATATATAATATGTATATATATATACAATTTTCTCGAGCATATCTATATGTTTTAGAAAATGCCTCATAAAATGTGACTTTTAATAAAATTAGAATGTGATTGCACTCATCATACTAATAATTTACTGAAATAAATTTCTCTGGTGATAAATTTGGAGTTGATACATATACAATACATTTGTATCACAAACATATTCGAATAAGGAACCTTTGAAACTCTGCAATAAATTTAACATTTTGTTCCAACTCGATAACGAGATAAAAACCCTTTATTTATGAAATAACTGGATTTTATTATGTTGTGTCGTCATATTTAAAGATTTAATAACTTAAAAGAATACAATAAACTCTTAGAAATATATGTGTCAAATGTAACTCGAAATTCGAGTTGCTGGAATGAAATGTATCACAATATCGAACGTAGCTCAATTTCCGAGAGCAAAGGGTTAACATAAAGCTTCCATTGATAATAATTTTAGTTTGTTCTTTTTTATGTCTGGTAAGTGTTATAACTTTGAAAAATAAAAGAATTCTTGATACAGAATTAGCGATCCTAAATCTTATTTGTACGTACAACAATAGATAAAACTGTCTATCTTGCATACGATATAAGTGAGTCATGCAACTGCATCGAGAAAATATATAAGAAATAAGTTGCTGAAAATATATAGAAGCGTAAATTGAGCATATATATATATATATATATATATATATATATATATGTATATGTATATTGTATATGTGTATATTTCTTGACAGATTTTATGATAAGCGCGACGCGGAAGACGCATTAGATGCCATGGATGGACGATTGTTGGATGGCAGGGAACTCCGAGTTCAAATGGCACGATACGGACGGCCAACGTCTCCGCATCGCAGCCGTGGAAGTCGTCGTCGTGGAAGGTGAGTTTTCATTGCTTTCATTTTAGGATCGTTAAATTAGTAAGACGAGAGAGGCAGATGGAACAAATGGATTATCAATTTTCGCTCAGATATTTCGTTTATTTGAAGATTATACGAACGTGTTCGCAGATCACGAAGTAGAAGTAGAGACCGCAGACGTTCGCGATCTCGTTCTCGTAGCAGGTCGCGTAGCCGCGACAGAGATCGCAGGCGCTCCTACAGCCGCAGCCGTAGTCGCTCTCGTTCGGACAGCAAGAGCTCGCGCGGCAAATCACGCTCGCGCAGCAAGTCTCAGGACAGGCAGAAAGATAGTCGTTCCAAATCCAGGTGAGAATTATCTAAAGTAATTTCAGACTATAAAACGATCGAGTTTTCCCGATCGAGTAACAAACCGTCGAATCGTTTTTCTCTCATGAGTGATCAATTGTCACGTATGTTTCCAGGGACTAAGCTGATTGAAGAGTGTGCGAGAGAATAAGAATGAGTGCGCGCGTATCCAACGAGTGCCGAATAATCTATGTTGAGATTAAAAGAAAAAAAGGTATTCCATTACCCTCTATAGCAACACTCGCACGCTTCTTCACGTTCTTCTATCATTTAAATACATACATGTTAAACAGATATATATATGTATGTGTATATATATATATATATATATATATATATAT
>NW_020220675.1:0-1122 GCF_003070985.1 Temnothorax curvispinosus | reverse complement strand
TATTGCGGTTATTCCTTTAATCCGGGTATCCATCTGAAATTTATATGCCCTTATTGAGTTGTTTTTGTAGTTGAAATATTTTCCCCTTTTTTTTTTTTATTTGTTTATTTATTTATTTATTTATTTATTAGTTAACTGGTTTGATATGAGAAATTCGCAATCGGTTAGGGTGTACAACTCGACTATTTTTCTTGATTCTGATTTTCACGTTGTTTTTATTTAGTATTTCTAGGACTTCGTGCGGTCCAGTATATTGATCTCCAAATTTACCTGGCTTAGGCCCTTTTAGCAAAAACACGTGGTCTCCGGGTTTAAAGGTTCGAGGGTTAATTTTTTTTGTCGTAATGTCTCTTGGATTTGAACTTAGCTTCGACGACGTTTTCACGAGCGTTCGTCTGTATAGTGTGAAGTTGTGTGACGAGATTTATTATGTACTCGCTGTAATTAGCTAATTTATCTTCTAGAGCCAGAGGTTCGTTTGATGGAATTCTCGCTATTTTACCGAAAACTAATTCATACGGAGTATGTTTCGTTGCTTCGTGTATACTGGTATTATAATTAAACATTGCTAGGCTAGTCCATCTATCCCACTGTTTTTGTTCGTTTGCGTATTGTTTAAGATATTCTCCTAATGCATGATGTGATCTTTCTAACGATCCATTTGATTGAGGGTGAAAGGCCGTCGTGCGAAATTTGCGAATTCTGAATATTTTAGCAATCTTTTTCATTAAATCGCTTATAAAATTTCTTCCTTGGTCAGTTAATATTGCTTTAGGTGCCCCTAATACACAAATAAATCTGTCCACGAAGGCTTCCGCTATTGTTTCAGAAGTTTGATCTGGTAGGGGTACTCCCATGCAGAATTTAGTTAATTGGTCTTGTAAAGTTAAAATATATTCATTGCCTCTCTCGGTTTTGGGCAGAGGTCCTACGATGTCCATTGCTACTTTATCGAAAGAAGATCCTGGAGTGTCAGTAATTATCATAGGCTGTTTAGTCTTTACTCGCACCAATTTTTTCAATTGACATTGTAAACATTGTTGTATGTATTGTTGAACGTCGGCCTTTAAATTTTCCCAGTAATATTTATGCTTAATTCTATGATAGGTTTTTGTAACGCCT
>NW_020220674.1:0-1779 GCF_003070985.1 Temnothorax curvispinosus | reverse complement strand
CCTATCCTGGCATTCAATGGTATTCATTTTATTGTCAGAATAGACGGAATTCAATGGAATTCAATACGGAAATTTTTAACTCCTAGTTTGGCGTTCAATGGTATTCATTTCGTTAACGAAATCAATAGTATTCAATGGAATTCATCACGAAACTTTCCAATCCCTAACCTGGCATTCAGTGGTATTCATTTCGTTAACGGAATCAATGGTATTTAATGGAATTTATCACAAAACTTTCCAATCCCTAACCTGGCATTCAGTGGTATAATATTTTTGTGTCGGAATTGGGATTCAAAAAAGACAAATTCTTTCCAAAATAAGTAATTCCATGATATTGAAACTATTTCAATCCCTTTTTTGGACAAAATGGAATTCGGAAAGTTCTTAATTGAATTCCTGGCAATCCCGTTTTAATTCTTTTCAATCTTTTTTCGTTTGCTGGGAATATATATACCTCTACAGTAGGGAGGTAACATCTACTTCTACACTCAGGGATCTTTTTTGCTGTTAACGGGGTCGGGGGGGGCTTCGCTGCCGCGGGGGGAGCGCCGTAAGCGGTGGGCGAGGGGGTCGAGGGACGGTGTAAAAAGTCACCGGAGGGGGGGCTATGCGGGGGGAAGAGAAAACTGGGCGAGAGGGGGAGCGCGACGCGAGGGGAACATTTGACGTAAGGTTGGGTGTGGCAGGGCCGCCAACGGGGGCTCGTTGCGGGGATTTGGGCATTTTCCGAGGGGGCGCTCGGAGCGGCGCTCGCGCCGTTACCGACCGTTTTGGAGAATCGCGGGCCAATATTTTTTGTTTGTTTTTTTTCTTCGTCGTCGGTCGCGCGCGCGTTCGGGCGCGTCCGAACTCGTTCGAACTCGTTCGAGGTCGCTCGTCTGGACATTTCGGGGGTGGGGGGGAGAACGACGCGTTCTAGATGGTTCGTTTCGCGGGGGGTCTCGCGCGCCCATCTTCGTTGTCGTCGTTTTTTTTTTAACTCTCGGTCCGAAGGTCGTTTTGATCCGCGTCGCGACGGGCAGGATGTGGTTTTCCTGCCCATCCCAACTCATCGAGATCGATGGAGATGACTCGTCTCATCGTTCGATCGATACGTGATAATTTGTTTAACGCGCGTTCGAACTCGTTCGCGGTCGCTCTCGTTGTTTCCTTCTTTTGTTTTGTTTTGCGGTTTTCCTCCTTTTGTTTTCCTGCCCATCCCGACGCGACGTATCGAGATCAAGTGAGATGACTCGTCTCTTCGTTCGCGATAATTTATGTAACGCGCGTTCGACCTGTAATTTATGATTCGCGATAATTTATGTAACGCGCGTTCGAACTCGGCGTCGCGATCGCCGCGACCGCGGGGGGTAAGCGCGGTCGCGCGGAGATGGGTATAAGGATTTGGGAAAAAAGGGGGAAACAGAAAGAGAGAGCGCACAGATGAGATACGCATATAGTTTTTTTTTTATTCAAAAATAATACAAGCGCGTTTACATTGTTTCGCTCGCGCGAATATATACATTTCTTAGACGCGACATCGTTATAAGGATTGGAAACAGAGCGCGGCTATCTCGCAGTCGACGATGTTGTCAGGATCAAAGAAATCGCTCTTCAGTATCGCAGTCTGAACCGAAGTTTCCATTTTCATCGCGGCGGCGGCTATCTCCCGATAGCGCAAAAACTTCGCGTCGACCTCCTCGGTCGCCGCGCTCAGCGCACGAATGACGCGATCCACGCAAAATTGGAGATTGTACAGCGTGAGCAGGGTTTTGCGCACCATCGCCACGCGAGCCTGGT
>NW_020220673.1:0-5951 GCF_003070985.1 Temnothorax curvispinosus | reverse complement strand
CGTTATTAAATTTGTCATTAAATATTAAAACGGAATTATATTAATATCACACCGAAAAAAATATCTCTGGCAATGCTTTCGGCGTTAACGTAGTCTTAGTACTGAGTAAAAATATCTTTCATTTATACATAGATACTTTTGATTGCGATAAAATCGATAACATATCAGGAATACATTCCGTTGCAATAATATTTGGCAACAGAACAGCTGTCAACAAAAACGATCAGTAAAATATTTATATCGATTACATCAATGCAATTTTCAGCAACATTTATACTAGTAGATTTATAAATAATATGATTCAGCAACAAATTTTATATTATTATATTTTGTCGCTGTATTTTATTGAAACTTCCATAAAAACTTGCTATTTGACATATATATGTATAATAATTTTTTTAATACTAAAAAATTGAAATATACGTTGTTTATTAGATATTAAATTTAATGACTGAATAATAACACGCGATTAGACCGTCGTGAGACAGGTTAGTTTTACCCTACTGATGACCAGTCATTGCGATAGTAATCCTGCTCAGTACGAGAGGAACCGCAGGTTCGGACATTTGGTTCACGCACTCGGTCGAGCGGCCAGTGGTGCGAAGCTACCATCCGTGGGATTATGCCTGAACGCCTCTAAGGCCGTATCCTCTCTAGTCAAAGATACAAATACTAGACATCGCACTTACAGAATTAAATAGCTGATTCTATAGTAAAATTAATTACGACGCTTGGAACATTTATATTGCCATACTTATCAGTTCAATTTTGAGTTAGAAAAATATAATAAAGAAACATCACACTTTTTATACAAAATAGTATTTTCATAAATTTAATTTAATGCATCTTGAATTTAGTTATAGCATGTGTTTAAAGAGAGATCGCACTTCAAACATTGCGATTTATTTTGTTTTTTAGAAAGAATGAGTAGCAAAACTGAAAATCTTAACAAATTTTGAGCTAATACAGTTGTGGTATACAGTTAGTAATCTGTTATGTATAAAAAGGATTTAGTTTCGACATTTTTACAATCACTGTGATTTTAATTTTTTGTATTACGTAACACATAAATTTTTTTATACATAAAAATCTTTCTTGAATTGTGATACAAATTATAAATCGTCTGAAGTTGGCTTAAACAACCACAATAATTGTTTATTTTATTTAACTTACCAGAACCGATGTTTTAATAACTTATAATACTTATTATTAGAAAATATAAACTTTCAGTACTTACCGTCCGTTACGTCGGAAGAATAATACGCCTATAATTCTTGCAATAAGGAAAATTACAGAATGTGCTGCGTCTCACCTCAATTCAAGATTCGATCGTGTAATGAGAATGCGAAATCCGTACACCTGAGAGACCCAATTAGTTGACGGAACCAAAATTTCTTTGTTGGCAATTTTGTTTTGTTGAATTAAATCAATTGATTTCTGCAAATGATTAGATTGTTTAGAGAAACCAACTTCTTTTGTTGGAAAGTATTTTGTTCCTTTAACAAATAATATCTAAATTTGTGTTGTTTGAAACAAAAATTATTGTTGTAGTTGCGATTCGTGGATAATTCATAGTAAAACAAGTTATTTTTCTCCGAATAACACAATAATTTACTTTGTTCGTTTAAACAAACAATCCGCGTATTAGGTTGTAGCCGAATTGGATCTTTTGTTCTTTGAACGAAATATTTGGTTCCACGTATAATTCTTCAAAATTATTTTGTTCTTCCAACAAAAGTGTTCGTTTGCTCATAGGTATAGAAACAAATAACTTATGGGGTGTCTACTAAAATTTGGTTATTCCAGCCAAATGGGTTTCTCAGTGCATCTTGAGCTTCTTACCTCGCGTTATTCGACTCTATGTAATGATAAACACACGTGCGACAATTGGATAATCAAACCGAATATTGTATTTCATTCGAATTCTGCAGTTTCTCTGACGTTTAGAAGAAGCGTCGACGTGAAAGGTGCTTTTATAAGCGACGAAGTAGAATAGATGCAAAACAAAATTTACATTTGACAATGCGATAACGTGCATGCTTAAGACACTATGTATATCAAACTACAACGAAGGCTGTTTTCGATCAAGATAATGTAATTTCTATTTTTATCGCGTCACGAGATATAATGCACGTATATATAACTTTATTTTTGCGATTATCTTCATCTTAATCACCTTCATCACACTTAATTGTAATGGTTTCCGGCAAAACACTGTTATGTTAATACTTCCTTCTCTCTCTTCTTTCTTGCGTACATCACGGACAGTAATTAATTTATATGAATTGATGATATAAGGCGATGATGTATGACGTTCCATCAATTACACAAATGTTTATCTTGGTTCTGTTTTGCAACATAAGATATTTTACCGTCGCGCGATCGTTTTCACACTGTTTATTTGAGTTAAATTAATTCCGGACTTTCTTAATATACTCGCCATTTTATTAAGATAAATGTTACTATTAATAAAAAAAAAACTAGTTTCTCAATGTAATATAAATGTCACATGTGTGACATTTATTTAATAAAATAATTGCAACGATTGTAATAATTGCGCGATTATCGTGACACAAGCTGACAAACATTGAAAATATTTTTGTTGTTGATGTAGTAAGAAAATATGCAAATTGTCATAATAACAAAGTAGATACAAAGAAATTTCACAATCCGTCCGAAAGTTACGCATAATTATTATAAAGTAGATATAAAGCACAATCCGTCCGAAAGTTACGCTTAATTATTATATCTAAAAAACAAAATTTTAACGCGCAAAAAATTATTTTAATCTACTCAAAATAAAATCCCGAGAAAAATATCGATTTTTGCTTTGTCATCTCGTTCGCGCATTATCTGTGTAGAATGCAATTGACTAGAGTGACTAGACAAAACATATAAAATGCATTTCAAACACGTCATTTGCAGATGATTCGCGGAAAAGTCATTTTGATTTATACGTGAAATAAAATTCTTAATAATTACGTTAAATAACATTCGATCCGCATTACGGCGGTTGTCCGCGATACGGCGAGCTTTCGGACTTTCAGTAATGCGCACTTATTATTGAACCATATTGCAAAAAACGGCTTTGCAATGTGGTTCAATAATAATGCAAAAAATCACGTAAATTTTAATAAAAAATAATTATTTTAGTGCAAAACATGCGTTATCACATGTGCGCAATGTTGGATAACTTTGCGCGTCAATAAAAAAATGAGCGTTTGTCGTACGAAAAAAATACAGGGGTTTTTTTTTGTTGTAAAATTTGTCCACAACAAGATGCGTATGATAAAATTCGTCTAAAATAAATGCTAAGGCCTAAAAACAGCGAAAAACTAAAACTATTCCAAAAAATCAAAATTTTTTGCTTACATAGCTACAAACTAAAGAAAAAGGGTCTAAAAAATTGGTTGCATCATGAGAAGTATTCTTTGTAGTTCTCAGATAATGTATGATTTTTGGGGGATTTTTAATTCCCTTTTAAATGACGGAAAAAATCACCGGCGCAATATAAAAAAAACGATGAAATTGAGAGTTTTCAAGATCCGAGTCTCGGACTTTGACGACGCATGCAAGCTAAACGACTGACTTGACGATAAATGTCGTTCGGATCATTATTGTAGATAATTTTACGCTCTACAAAAAAGGTACGTATAATTTAGTTACTTTATCTTGCTTAGTTTTCGAGATATTTGAGAAAAAATAAAAAAAATCGCGTTTTTTGTTGATAATATTGTTAATAACTTTTTATTGCGCGTTAATTTTGCGAAGCAAAATAAATCCCGCTTATAGCACCTCAAATCAAAGCGATTCATAATGGTTGCAACCTGGGAAGATTAATTGGAAGGTTTGATGTCTAATATGACTATAGCCTACACGGCATGCAGAGTATCTGTCTACAAACTTCGCTGTTTCTGATCTAATTTCTTTTTTCACATGTCGAGTAACAACGAATTAATAATTCTGTCTACGTTAACGAAGTTATAATACAACTATAGTAGAATTACTTGTGACAAAATTTCTTACTATATATAATTTTGTTGTCTACTTTTTCATATGTATAGGCAAGAAAAAAATAATGACTTTATTCATGTTAACGATGTAGCGTCATATGACGAGTTAGTCGCCGCTTAAGAGAGTTAAGCGAAATTGATTGAAATTACCCTCAGCGCTTTCGGTTCACAATGTTAGAAGCTCATTCCGCGTTCTTGGGCCAAGATAAAAGTTGCCGGAACCGCGGATGCATCGTGATTCGAGCAAAAATCTCGGATACAAATCTCGGACAAAGGCCGGTATTCATAGTCGGTTCTTATTTCAAGACCGTCTTAAGTAATGTCTTAAGATGCTAATACGGCTCTGTGATTGGTTCATGACGTCTTAAGATTGTACTTGAGATGGTCTTAAATATAAGAACCGACTATGAATACCGGCCAAAGTAACGTCTGATGCTCCGCATTCTCATACTAGTCGCTAAGTTCACATCGATTTAACGATTCTTTACTGCCAACCTTAGCGTTTCAGAAAAATACCGCGCTCAGATTAAATATAATTTTTAATTTACACTAAAAACTTTTTTTTTACTTATCGCGATATTTCTTTAAATCTTTCGATAAATATTATTTTGATATTTGCAATCAAGAATTCCAAAAAACTTAGAACAAATAGTATAATTAAATCGTTGCATTATCCAAATAAATTTTTTTGAATAAAATTTATTAATCGTAAATTGAACAATATAATAAAATTAAACAATTAATATTGCGTATTTATTTACACTTATAAAACAGACATACGCTACGATTGAAAATTCAAACGTATAGTCTAAGAGCTGACGACACTTTTGGCCAAGTAATTTTGTCAATTACAATTTTTCGTTTTAACCTGCGTGGACAACTCTCCTTCGATAATCCGAACACCTGGCTAGCCGTACCTGGGGGGGTTTAGAAGTACGCAGGTGAGAAAAAAAACAAATTTTCAAGTCATAGTATCGGATATTGATAATTGGTCATTCAGGAACATGCAAATAAATTGTCAGTTCGATTGCTCGGGGAATTAGTTGCCAGGCTTAATTATAAATAATTAAAAATAATTATTTCCAAGTCATACTATAAGAGCTGGTTTTTTTTTACTAACAAGTATAGTGCTAACACATGCCACCCAAAAGAATTCAAATGAAAATTTTGGTGGCAACATCTCTAAAAAAAATTATTGGAAATGCACAACGCCGGCGAAGGAGTCTGACGATGGCCGAGTAGAGGGGATAGCGTGCTATTCAGTGGGTTCGTTCCAATTCGTCATTATCGATGTCACTATCAATGTCACTCTCACATAAACCAGGGCCACCTTTTGAAAAACAATTGAGGCCATCGTCAGACCTCTAAGAAATAAACAAGGAATTAAATAAAGAAAATTAAAAATAAGAAATTGGTTCACAAAACGTCATTTCTCAACATGATAAAACTAATTCCTTGTTTACCTCGTAACGCGGCATATTACATACTATTTCCAGCACGTACATTTTATAACGTCAGAAATCTACATTTTGTAAGATTCCAAGAGTAGATCTAAATAACATCTCAAAAAGTGTTAAGTAATTATTGCAATTTATTATCTATATAATTAGCCAATTATTAACTAATCAATTTTTAACATCAAAAGAATTTCGCTTCCAGAAAATACATACGTTATTTTAATTTAAAAATGTTTGTTAATGTTTATTTTTATATTCCAGATGGTTTTGACTGAATATCTAACACTTATTATCGTGAAAGCTATATTTTGTTAGCATAAGATACTTCTTGTTTACAAAACGAGATCCCAGATACTTACAATAATAATGACGCATTATTTACGCTGATAAAAGTGTGATTGCGTTAATATGTGTTATTACTATCTCCATTTGATTTTCGTAATATTATTTCCATATGTAAGAATATATGCATTATATATAT
>NW_020220672.1:0-1867 GCF_003070985.1 Temnothorax curvispinosus | reverse complement strand
AAAATATGTACCTTATTCGTCTTCGAAATCCGCCGTCACTGTGTACACATTACAATATGGGACTCTTATAGTTTGTGCAGACGTCATACGTAAGTGCAATGGCTTCAGACGTAGCCCGGCATACGCAAACAATGCGTGATAAAACGGCGGCGATAACGCAGAGAGATCCATTACGTTATTATTATTGAGGAAATTAATTAAACCCGACTAACGCGAGTCGGCGCGATATTATGCACATATATAACATGCATACTTCCACTCCTTTTATCGTTCGCCTGCACAATTAGTCCGCTATGCAGTAGACGTTTATTAAAAAAGTGAGCAAAAGTTGACGCGACAGACATGTATCGAATAAAACAACATTATGTTAAAGACCCCAGCTAGCAGAGTGACGTCAAATAACGTCTTAAAAATTTTACTGAGGCAAATAATCTGAAATTATACGAACGATTCGTCTTGGTCTTTTTCTGTCTCTTCTCTCTTTTTTTTTAAGCTCGACTGCTGCCGTCCCAGGTAGCAGAATAACGTCTAAAGACGTCTTAAAGACGTCTAATTGACGTCAAATTAGAGGTCATTAAAACGTTATTAAGACGTCTTTAGTAATTTTTCTGCGCTGTCGATAAACAATGCAACGACTATTTCGTTATAAAGCCTTTCTGTTGCATCGTATTCGCACACACGTATATCATGGTATCGCTTTTCAGGGGACATGCACTTGTTACTGACCCGTTTCATGGTAATACATATACAAATTTGAGAATTCAATCACGGAATGCCGAACCGAAATTAAGCTGACAAAGCTCTTGATAAAAAAACGGGAAGATTGGATGCAGATCCACGTAATCTTTATGGACGAAGATGCTAAATCTTCATCTGCCGAGTTAATTGAATAAACGAGTCAGTTACTAAAATCCGACAATCGTCGGCAGCAAAAGTCCGCCAATCCGCCGTTAACAAAGTTCGACAATCGTCGGCAGCAAGAAGTCCGACAATCGTCGACAGCAAAAGTACGGCAACCCGCCGGAAACGAAATCTGACAACTGTCAGCAGCAAAAATACGGCAACCCGCCGGAAACAAAATGTAACAACCGTCGGCAGCAACAGTCCGGCAACCCGAAGGTAATAAAGTCCGACAACCCATTGACAACAAAGTTCAAAAATCGTCGCAGACATGTAGCAGACCTGACGACACAATTTTCCAAGGAAAAAAACGGTGGAGAGATGACCGATCCCACAGCAGAGAACGGAACCGCAGCTGCAGTCGCAGCCGAAATCGTAGTCACACAAGAGGATTCACAACGGAGCACTGCTTCTATCACCGAATTTTCAAAGACAAGGAAATGCGAGGAACCGTGTACCTACAAACAAACTAAGACCGAAAACGCAGAGGGCAGTTGTTGATAACGGCCAACGGTGACAGCCCACTACCATGCCGCCTCTTCTTGACTGACCGGAAGACCAAAATACGGTATCTGATAGATACCAGGTCAGATGTAAGCGTCTACCCGCACAACCGGAGCAACGGAGGCCGAAAGGAGAAATGCGAACTCTACGCAGCTAACAGATCCACCATAGCGACTTACGGAAGTGCAAGTCTTCAACCCGATTTTGGACTACGCCGAGAATTTCCGTGGAGATTTATCATTGCGGACGTCACAATACCTATCATAGGCTCCGATTCCTTGGCATACTATCACCTGCTACCCGACGTCAGGAAAGGATGCCTGGTCGACGGACAAATAAGCCTATGCGCAAAAAGACGCACCAGGGAACAGCCTACAATATCAGTAAAAGCGATAAACGAGGAATTACCCTACCATCGCATACTGAAGGAATTTCCCGAAATAACGCGACAAACAGGCACATC
>NW_020220671.1:0-1598 GCF_003070985.1 Temnothorax curvispinosus | reverse complement strand
AACATGCGTGTCATTTCTCGTCTGTCTTGCCCCTTTTTCTTGATCATGTTCCTCCTCGTCGTCGTCTTCCGGATGCTGCTGGGCCGCTTCTTTCATCCATGCGCTCGAAGGATCCGCCTGCTGCATTCTGGCAATTAATTCAGCCTTTCGTCCGGTTATAGACAATTGACGTTGCCGCAGTACCTTTTTTAGTTGTTCTACGGTGAGTGTATCCGGATCCATCTCGAAATTTCTTCGTTATGCGCCCGATTCGATAGTCTCACTCGCGCGCTCGCAACGTCCCGCCGTTCTTTTCTTTCCACGCCCGACGCGTGTCTGTTCGTGTTCGTGCCGGTACGATCGGTTATCTTTGTCGCACGGGCGGCGAGCACGTTTTTCTCAGTGTCCGTATCGCTATTGCGCCTTTTCTCGAACACTGTATATATCGTTCGTACGCGGGATGAAATCGTTGTCGATCCGCGATTTCCTTCGCCGATAGTTCTTCGCGTAATCGCTCGCGTATAGCCGAAGCGAAATTGACGCGAATTATCGCACCTCTTTCTCGCGCCACGCACTGGACCTTTATTAGCACGCACACAGCAGTGCTAGAGACGGAAAGCTCTTCGCGTGATCGCCCGCACACAGCCGAAACGAAATCGACGCGACTTACCGCCCCTCTCTTTTGTCCACCGTACTGGACTTTTCCTAGCACGCACACAGCAGTGCTAACGACAGACTCACTATCCCACTTCTGAATTGTAGGCTGCCGAGTTTACTTAAAAACGTATTCTTTATTGGTTATACGCTTTACAAATTGAGAGCTTCCGAGCTTGCGATCCGTCGCGTGCCGCTGTAACGCTCGCTCTGCCGGGCCCGCACGCTGCCCTACCACACCTGCCTACGCTGGGCTACGCGCGTAACAAATAGGGCCCCGCGTGTAATACGCGTGCTACATGCTTTTTAGTATTTTATAGCCGCCATTTTGTTTTTTTTTTTTTTTTACTTGAAATTTGTTATCAGCGACCCCAAAAACTCTTATATACCAAGTTTCAAGTAAATATCTTAATTTTTCGACTTTTGGCCAGCTTTTCGGGAATCGGCCCCACTGTGCGTCGCATAAGATTTGTCACGGTAATATTCAGCATTTAGTATAACATGGACTTTTCGGGATTAGCATTCTGGCAACTTCTCTAACATTGTCATCAACAATAAGATCAAGTTTTGTTCAACGGTACGAACGACTTATTTGTGCTTACACAACGGAAAAATCCATGCTATAAACAAAGCAGGCGAAAACAGGTAACGATCGCTTCGGGTCGTCACTTGAAAACCGTGACGTAAGCACGGTGACGTAGGCCGCCGGTGGCCAATCACCCTCGCGAAATCATCGGTAACTAGCTTGGAGGGAGTTGCGCCCCGGAGGTGATAAAAGAACCACCGCTGCGCCGCGGAATCAATTTCGCTCGCAGATCACCCGCCTAGTATACCTATACGACCGCTAATACACCGCTTTGTACCGCTTCTCGCCTTGCAATCCGCACTTGCTTTTGCACTCGCGATTCGCTTTGCTTCGCTGATAGCTTTAGTGCGCGCTGTCGCACACGGATTTCTGTTAAATA
>NW_020220670.1:0-1915 GCF_003070985.1 Temnothorax curvispinosus | reverse complement strand
AAAGATCAGCGTTATGACAAGGAGCGCGCGGAGCTGACCGAGAAAGTTGAAGACGCCGTGGAGGAAGGGTTTAAAGCCGCTGGCACGTCCGGTATTAAGAGAAAACGGGAAGAGACCGATAAACCTAATAAACGCAAGACCATGTTAGATTTAGAGATCGACTCCGACGAATTTGATGATTCTGACGACGAGGATGGGGCACTACCTGTAGAGAGAACCAAGGCGAAGGAACAAGCATCGGACGAGAGCGGACATTCCAGTGACGATACCGAAAATGTCGATGAATGCATCAAGAAAACAGAAAGCGAGCATTCTGAATCATCGATCGATAATCCGATAAATGACAAGGTAGCGAGTAATGACTCAGTAAACACAAAATGTATCATTGAGTCCCGAACGTAAATGTACAAAAAAAGTAAATGATTATTTTTATACTTATATATGATGCTATAAAGTTAGATTGATTGCTTCATATCATATCGATTTATATAATATAGCCTTAGTGTCGGGAATAATATAGTAAATTTAATTTCTAATTTATTATGTCATTTATTAATCAGTAATTAGGAGTAGAGTGAAAAATTTAACGATGTGAAATAATTGTTTCAAGCAAATTTCGTGTAATAACATTGTTTTAGCATTATAAGGTATTGCAATAAATCATATATTGTTTCAAATGATGGTTGGATTTCTTCGAGGAGTTCTCTGATTTTATCGAACAACGGTTCTCGATAAATCCCATGCGTTCAATTCCCCGGTGAGTTTTAATCCGATTGCAAATAAAATCGCCGATGCGACGATCGATCTTAAGAAATCATCCGTGGACAAGTACTCATTTGTCCAACGATAAAACTCCGTGATGTACTTCGCACTAATAAGGACGAAATTGCTGTTTCTTTCCCCATGTCTTTGTTGAATCTTTAACTGTGCTTCAATTATAAAGTTTATTGAGACTTCACAAATTAATGAATATAATTTTTAACTCGTAATCACCTAGGGTGATTTTTACACTCCAGCAGCGAGAAAATAAAGCTCGATTACATTTTTTACTAATCTACATATTTCTACTAATAAATATTAAGTAAATCTATATACATAATGATCTCAAATACTAATAAATTGTAGAACAATCAATAATATATGTACAATATGTAATTAATATTGTAATAGTGACTTTTAATTGGGGTGTAAAATATACCTCAGGTGATTGCGCGCGTATATGCAAAAAAAAAATATTAGGTGATAATCTCGTGTTAAATATAAAAGTATCGGGATAAATATTGTAGATATGAAATATAACACACAGATATAATATACAATATTTAAAAGAAGTATGCTTACATCTTGCGAGAGCTCGTGGGCAAATACGACGACGACGTTTGCAACAAGTCTTGCAAAATTTAGACTGGAAAAGTCAGCGAGATCGTGATTTTACGTCAATTTGTTCATAAGTTTTGTATCTTATACGTTTCTGAAGTGCAATATTTACCCTGCCGGCGGTGTCGTTACATGCCGTATAAATATTAATTTTGTTTAAATTATAGGACGGGGACAATGTAGGAATTTCATTTGCAGAAACCATTTTACAGGTCTTGAACAGTCGTTTTTTGACATTCCGATTTGTTAGGCAGAATCTTAACCTTGTTACAATTTTATAAGAAATTCGCGCAGACGTTCATTTTTTATTTATCTCTATATTAATTTTATATTGTTAAACTTGCGCGCGCACGCATGTGTGTTAGTTATGTTATTTTATTCTAAATCGTGATTTGAGATATTTGATATTCATGTAAAATCTCTCTTTGCAAGACTTTTCTTATGAAACCGTGCTGAATCTTAAATATTTCCCACAGCCTTTGCATTGTACGAAAGAACTAATTAATTGTTACAAAAACTGTTATAAAATTACGACATT
>NW_020220669.1:0-3368 GCF_003070985.1 Temnothorax curvispinosus | reverse complement strand
GGTAAAGGGAGAAATAAATATATTCACTTAACGGCTGGCGACGTTCTTTTTCTAAAATTAGTAATATTTAGTAACGTTCCTATCGTTTCTGTTTTCTCAACGCATCGAAATAAAATTATACTTTACGCATGGCGCATAATTTCGGACGGAATGCGGGTATCAGAAATGAGACGAGATAAAGTGACAGGCAGAAATATTCATCAAAGGATGATTAAGAAATACCGGGATATGATGATGAAATTGGAAACATTCGAAAATTGCAGAGGATGCAACTCACTTATCGCGAGATTACATTTTCTTTCTTAAAGTCTAAACTTGATTGTCTAAATTATAAAAAGATGCGTGCATATTAAATAAAATTGTTTCGATTGCAAATGTGCACAGTTTTGGCTCGGTATTGACTCAACGTACTTGATGAAAACATTTAATTACAAAATCATCTCAAACACAAATTAATGAAGTACTTTTCTAAAGATTACGTTGAAGATTTTAAATGTAACTAATTACAATCACGCGAGTCGTAAATATCTACTGATCAGAAAATATTTTATGTACCGGATAACGAGCAATTTACATATTGCCAAACTGAAATTTGCGGAATTTTCCACCTTTCGAGACACGTCAAGCGCGGATTACATACATTATTTGAGACGTGGATACGTACAGGATCACAGAACTAATCTTGCTTGGGTTTGACTTATGTAATAAAACTGTTTTTATTTTTTGTCTACATTTTCCATGAGCGGAGATACTGCGGTGCAAAGTCCGAATCGGCAAATTTACGTCATTGTCGTCATCTGTACTATTTGTTTTTCTGTTTTTAGATGGCGTAATTTTTCGTTAGCATTGCGTTTAAAGAAATTATTGGAATATCCCAACCTCTCTACATCGTAGATATACAAGCAATCGCATTTTAAAACTAGCCAAGCATCATGTACTGTTTCTTATTGATACTAGGTTAATAGATTAACAGTAGGTGAATATTAATACATTTGGTAAAATTCAACAAGTTGTACGAAAGATAAATAAATTATATTGTGTTGTTAATAATAAGCATAGTTTTATTAGCTTCAAAATAGTTTTACAATTTATGTGGAAGGGAACTGTGTCTAATATCGCCCTTGTTCTTTATTCCGCACCCTACGATATTGAGACTACGATACCGTTACGTGTTGCATTCTGTCAGTGAGCAGTGGAAGCTATTGAACAACGCTGCTTTAAATGATCTTTTGTTTTATTTTAGTTAGAAGTAGCGTGGCAGTTCACAGAGTTTGATGTATAAAAAAAAGATATATACTTAAGAACGAATTTCTGCTGAAAACATGTGATATTGTATTTAATTTTATTCCTAAATTAGAGATATTCGTGGCTAACTATTATTTTGAAGCTTCAGTCGGTTATGTTTCTTCCTTGCGGTATTCCTAATTGGTTTGCCTCTAGAATACCTTTGAAGCTCCCTCAGCCTCCAATGAGTAACAATATCTTTTTCCGAGAATAAATCGGCCAGGCAGGATGCTGACCATACATCACTTCACCCTATAGTCCGTGAAACCCCATGGACTTTCTAAATCGTTAAAAGAGGGTATTTTTTCACCAACCTTATGTGTTCTATTTTAAATTGTTTCTATTTCTAACATATATTGCGTGTTATAATTGTATTATTTTAAACAAACACACGGGTGTAAGGGTGCGATATTAGAAACACTTTTTTTCGATGTTGAAAAAATGCTCCTTTTTTTTCTTTCAGAAATAATAGTTAAAATAAACTTTGAACACATTTATGCTACAGAGATCATATTATGATAATCCTAGAATAAAATGATGCGGTTTAGTTATATTCTTATAAAAGTTTTTAGTAAAAATTTGTTTTTTTTTTAATGGGATACGATATTAGGCACAGTTTTCTTGTAGCATTATCTTCTTAATTAAGAAATTAAGTTGTGACGCCGAAAAATAATAAGTAAATAATATGTTTTGTTGCACAAAGACATATTTATCCAGCAAAAATTACATTACAGATAATATATGTAATCCTATTAAGGGGGTAGTTTCTTTTTTTTTTTTTTTGCTAAATTTATCGCTTTTTTCTAATTTTCTGGTGAAGAAACTATACAACGGACCAATGCAAAATTTGGCATGTGGATTTATTTATCTCTTATCTATTCACAAAAAAAATTAAAAATCATTTTCTCCCAAAAATACGCCTCCCACTCCCCTCGACGCGCGATGATCCCCAGTTGACGGTGTGCACGATTTGAGTTTTCCCATTAATCCTGCAACAAAAACTCAAGAACGCTTTACTTTACACACATGTAGTTATCGTTTGACGAAGCGAAAAAACAACACGTTGAATATTTTTTTGTTTATAACAAAAAGATTGATCTATTTTTTTTATTAATCGATATTTTGAGTTCAAAACATCACCGGATCCTCAATTTTTTTTTCGCTTCGTCAAACGATAGCTATGTGTGTAAAGTAAAATATTCTTGGGTTTTTGTTGCAGGATTAATGGGAAGACTCAAATCGTGCACACCGTCAACTATGGGGATCATCGCGCGTCGACAAGGCGTATTTTTGAAAGAAAATGATTTTTAATTTTTTTGTGAACAGATAAGAGATAAATAAATCCACATGCCTGCATTGATCCGTTGTATATATAGTTTCTTTACCAGAAAATTAGAAAAAAGTGATAAATTTAGCGAAAAAAAAGAAACTCCCCCCTTAACAGTATACAAAACCTAAGTAGTAATCAAGTATCGCTATTAATTTAGTATCATTCCAGCATTATACTTTTTAATCCATCATCGTCAGCAATGCAGATAGGTATCCCATTGACGTTTTCACCGTCTACGTAGAATAAAAATAAAATACAATTTCCGATTTTTGTCTCATCGATTTAATAAAAATGATACTATTCTGATACCTTTAGTTTATATAATATATTTAAAAAGCACAATATTCAGCTTACAGAGAATGACAAAACAAATTTTATGGATCAATTCTTGGAAATTTTCTCCTGTTTTAAAGCGTGTTCGAGTCTTGTCATATCTTCAAATTTTTCTCCTCACAGTTTTAAGTAGCTCTGTTTTAAATTATCTATCGCGGCTGTATCTGGAGATTTTGAAATTCACTTTAGAAATGCTTTTTGTATTGTTTCACATATGTGAACTTCAAAGTCATTTTTCCATCACACCGTTGTGCAGCAATTGAACTTGATGCGAGATGAAACCGTGTTTCGGTTTTATTTTAAAAGTTGTAAAAGATACTTTTTTTCAATTAGTGTGATCAAAAGGGAATATTTTTAATTTTTATAATAAAGTATAAATTACTTTAGAACGCAAACAATAAAAATCTTATTAAAAATTAAA
>NW_020220668.1:0-3012 GCF_003070985.1 Temnothorax curvispinosus | reverse complement strand
GGAAAGCTGATCCCGACTAACTACGTTTATATCGTGACATTTAGCGCGCTTTTACAGCATGCTCCATTGGAAAAAGTTCTTAATATGTCTATATTAATTATAATGTTATTTCAGAACAGCCATGTCACTGTGCTGATGTGAGTTTAAAGTTGAAAGTATTATGATTGTTGAATTACCCCAAGTAATTGAAGAGTAAGCAATTTCCCCTTTTTCTTTTCCATTGATCTGTTTTATGTGTGATTAATAATCAATTAAGTTGCCGGAATTAACATCGTTATAATCTAATCAACCTTGACTGTGATGATATTGTTATAATTATTTCATACAAGTAATTTACGATGTTGCGTTGTTGAATGATTAATGGAACATTAATATTTCAGTAATCTATATTCATCGATACAATTGTCTTATTATTTATTGCCCCATTAAGTCAATTATCTCATTAATATAATTATCTCACTAAATGTCAGTAATATTTCATGCGTAACGTTAATAAATCCAATAAAAAATAGGGCGATTAGGTATTTCAATTAAAATCATTATTTAATTTTTTTTTTTCAACGAAATTATATAGGAATGTTTCCGAGCTGCGAGTGCCAGGTGGTTTTATAATTAGTATAGGTAAGTGGCACAGATTGTTTTTGGACTATCACGAATTGCTGTCACGTTCCAGTAAACGTCCTTTCTTCCTCCGCATCTTGTCGTGAATCATAAGAATGTTTCGAGGTTCCAAAATAACGGGTTTGGCGATCAGCCATCACCCCTCAAATTTCCATCGATTTAGACCTACATCTTTTGCGTTGCGTTGCTTCTTTTGCGGCCTGATCTTCCATCTGCATATTCCGATTCGTACAATGGCAGTTCATATTTAACAAATGCAGCATATCTCCGTATGTTCGAATATGTACAATGATTTCGGTTTAGAATGTTGAGAAAATATTTTAGAAAAAAAGTTTTGTTCACCATAAGCTATTGTCAGAGTTACCGTAACAAAAAGTCCGTATCGCGGAATCATCTATGCACATCTTTTATTCGCGTGGCTTTTGGCTCGAGCCGTGTCCTTTCACGAGGCAGATGCGAACACGTGTGATAATCGATGCGACACCAGCTTCTCGCTAGTAAGCGAGTGATAAGTAATCTCCGTCAATCAATGGGTGCCCTTGGTGCTCGGCGGCGCTTGTACCTAGCAAAGTCAACTGGTGAACCTGGCATATCGGTCTCCATACGGGGACATCGATCGTCGTTTGAATGACTTCGTACACGAGGCACGCACGCGGAAGATCAGGCCGCAAGAAGCGGCTCGCTACGTTCGCCGAGTACGTAATGAATAGTGAATCAATAACGAAAACGCGGTCGAAGAAACTTCCTCAAGGTATTATTGATATTTGCCATTGTTATGAATGTTTTTGTATCGAATTACCAATCAAACCGGGCTAACATAGAACGCGGACGGAAATGAATTAAAATACAATTTACAATTCTCTCACATAAATCCCGATCTCGCGTAAATTCCCTGTTAACTTAACAGTGTAACTCGGATTTACGACGATTGAGAAGAATAGCTTCGCGTCTTGCGACAGCGAGATAAGATTACAATGAGAGAAACAGATTTTTCACACTTTGCGGCGCTAATGTTGACGAACTGCAAATTAACATCATATTCAAGAGACGCAATTATCTAAATGACTTTCCGCAATCTCTCAATAGACTCGAATTTCACGAATTTCAATTACATGTAATATGTGACCGTGATCATGATATCTCAGTGATAAACTTAATAACTATAATTTTCCAGTAATTTTACGACATTATTAAATGAAAGTAGTTATCACGTTAAACGAGTTTGTAACGACTGCTAATTTTATCACTGGCGAAGCATCATGTTGTATTTCCCGTCGCATCAGTCGATTGACCCTGATTTCTGTATTGCTGCGTAAAACGTCGCGCAAATAAAAATCCGATGGCTCCGTTTATCCGCGAACGGACGCCGCCGTCGAGACGGCGCGCGTCCTCGACGTGTAGCGCGTGCGTAGCAACAGAAAAAAAAATGACCCAATAAATCCAAGGGGGAAGTCTGGGCTAACGGAGCAGCCGTTGGATGTAACGACTATTATTTTCCGGCGCTTTTGCAACTCGCTCGTGCCGCCTCGCGTTGTTCCCTGGATATTTTTTTCCAGCACTTATCCTTAGGAAAAATAAAATCCTCTTACGGATAGACGATCCTACAATTCGCGTAAAATAAACTTCTGAATATGCTAAGAAATTACGATGTGAAAATATACATTATAAAGATTAGAAAATATTAGTTTGTGTAACAGCAAACTTAATTAAAATTTTTTCTACGTAATTATATTTCCCGCTAGCAGCTAATTTTTACTTTAAACTAAGGTAAATGTAATGCGTAGACACGTAAGACCTGTGTCTGGACACCTTTATCATTTTAGTTTTTGAAATAAGTATAACGCGAATTAAAATCAAAGATAAAAATATAATATGAGAAAAATATTTTTATCTTTGATTCTTTGATTTTTTAATTCACGTTGTAACTTATTTAAGAACTAAAATGATAAAAATGTCCAGACATAGGTACGTGTCCAGGCATCAGTATACCTTACTAGTTTTCCTCTAGAAGAAATCGACGTCTTAAAGATCTCAAAAGATCTGTCATTAGCGATTAACACAGACGGATATCTCATACAATCGATTAACCGCGAGAAATAACCGCATAAAATTCCGCGAGATGTTCTCGGAAACGATTCGTTATATGCGCGGTAGTTTCGGTGCACATTCGTGGCGCATTTTCCAGCGATAAAAAGGGTCTTGCCGCAAATTACAGTAACCGCAACAAGAGAGCCCGTTTCTTCCGTACAACCGCGATATTCTTACAATGCGATTCCGCATTCGCCCGGGTCGTACCGCCTACGTTTTCTTTGCGTTTTATGCGAGTTCTTCGCGCACGAATCGTCGGCCGCGTAAGTGGATGATGCGCATATTTAAAGAAAGGAAGGAATT
>NW_020220667.1:0-20355 GCF_003070985.1 Temnothorax curvispinosus | reverse complement strand
AGCTCGTTTAAGTAAAGGTGGTATTAAACAAGATGTGTGAATATTTGGCGCAATATACAAATTATTCATTTGTATTGTATTGCATCGTATTTTCTTTGTTCATGCATGTACTATTTCAACATATATATTAGTCATTTATGCCTTTTAATACTCAAAATAACTGCTACATTTCTCAAATTTTTATCGTTAATAATTTCTGAATAAATAACGAGGATGGGTTGAAACCTTTTGAAGATCACTCAGGAAGATGACTTTAAAAATATACTGAAATATCGAGGTCATCCAAGGTGACCCCCTCCATGTAAATAATTACCCAATAGGTAATCATACAATTTACCATTTGTATTTTTTAATTTCTCCGTTCCTATTTGTTTCCGTACAAAATCCTTTATAGCGTGGGCGTGTCATTTAATGCTCTACAATTGCTGCAAGTTTCATTAAATTTGGAGGTAGGGGCTATTCGAAAGTCTTACCGAAGTCGATTCTAGGGATCAATTATGTACTCGCAATAAAAAACATTTAATAAATTATTTAATCCAGCATTATTTAATAAATAAAAAAATGCAGTGTCCAGCTAACAATAAGCATTATAACTATACATACGTTTCAAATTCGCGCACTTTTGCAAGGTTTCGACCAATCGCGTTGCTCGATCCGGCCGTCTGTAAAAATTTCTAATTAGCTGATCCACAGTGGAAAAACTTCAGGCACCAGGGGCTGTGAGTGGCTGTGATTAATCGCAACCTGGTCAAACGGGACGCTCTCCCGTGTATGCAATACAGCCGTGTGCGCAATGCGCTGTATGCAATACGGTCGTGTGCGCAATGCGCTGTGTGCAATAACACTCATGTGTGCAATGCGCTGTGTGCAATAATACGGTCGTGTGTGCAATACGTTGTGTGCAATACAGCCGTGTGTGCAATGCGCTGTGTGTAATACGTTCGTGTGTGCAATGCGCTGTGTGCAATACAGTCATGTGTGCAATGCGCTGTGTGCAATATAGCCGTGTGTGCAATACGCTGTGTGCAATACAGCCGTGTGTGCAATGCACTGTGTACAATACGGTCGTGTGTGCAACGCGCTGTGTGCAATATGATCGTGTAGACAAAGCGACATGTGCACAATAATGCCTGTAGGCAATCGCTCTGTGTGCAAATGGGAATGTATGCAATCGGGATTGTGTGCAATACGGTGTGTACAAACAAAGCTGTGGGTAATTGTTTTGCAGGCAACTGGAGCTCTCCCCCTTCGGCGTACCATATATTATATATATGGTAACGCCGAACCGTTACGGAAATAGCCGGGAATGGTCTCTATTTCCCCTCACCGCGTTTTCACCTACCCCGCAAGCTTCCCAGATAGCACAGTTGATCTTTATGAATTCATAAAGATCAGATTCAGATCTTTTTAAATTCATAAAGATCAGCTGTGCTATGTGGGTTACGCTCCGTCTATCTCTTTCTAAGTCTATGATTTTATATGCGTTTTATATTCACAAGTGTGTAGTAATCTACTAACACACTCACACTGTATACATGAATACGCCGTCATGGAACGAAAGCGACATTTCGATTAGCATTTCGAACTAATATCGATAACCACTTTTAAGTTCATGAATTTGACGCATCGCCTATATGAGTTTGTCCTCTTTATCTCTACTCTTCATGATTTTTTCGGTCAGTCTTTAATGAAGACAGATATTTTAGACCAGACATTTTTATAGAAATAAACATTATAATTCCAAAAATTAATAATAATTTTATATGTCTTTAAACATTTTCTATTGGTTACTTTTGTTACTAACATAATATATCTCCCCAAGTAGCAAAATGACGCCATAATGACGGTAAATTTTGGTCACAAAATGACCAACCAGACGTCCTAAATAGGTCTCGTGAGATCCGAAAATGACGTCAATATGTCACATCCACACGACATCATTTTCTGACGTCTTATTGACGTCAAAAATAGGTCCAAAGTAGGTATAATGGGCCGATTTTAACCATGGAACTCAGAGGGAGGGGTTGAGGGAGGGGGGTATCGAAATGCGCGGGGGGTTAAGGGGGAAGAGGGAGGGGGCGGGGTATCGGATTTCAAGGGTATTGGATTACGCGGGGAAGGAGGAGGGGAGGGGGTTGACCTTAGCATACTACCGGGATGAGTCACCGGGATGACCCACCGCGCCGCGGGGTCCGCGGGAGGGGAAATTTGCGTTCGCGTTCGCCGCGTGGGGGGTTCGCGTTCGCGTTCGCGGTCGCCGCGCGCTGCGTGGGGGGTCTGCGTTCGCGTTCGCGGTTGCCGCGCGCCGCGTGGGAGTTCCGCGTTCGCGTTCGCGTTCGCCGCGCGCCGCGTGGGGAGTGCGTGTCGCGCCGCGGGGTCCGCGTGGAGGTCCGCGTGGCGGTCGCGTGGGAAATCCTACCTTAGCAGGGCGGCGAACAGGAGCCCTCACTACTCGTTGCGCGTGGGCAACTAGCGGCCAAACAGTAATTGGTAATGATTGAATCCACTTTGTCCCCTTTCTTTTTTTGCACGATGTAGTAAGCAGCGGAATTCTCCAAGGTCTTGCGACATTCTTTGAAATAACCTTTGGGAATCACGGCCATGAAATAACGCCCACGTTTTCCTCACTGTCCACTTCCCGAAGGAATTGATCGCGACGGGTCGGGTTCACCCACCCATCCGCGTTCTCTACTATTTTCAGTTGGAAAAAGATTCCTGACATGATTCGGTTTCCTCTTCTGTTTAATAATCCTGTCTCTCTCATATTGAGATACGTTACGACGTTTATACTTACTTGTTTTTGACGTAGCGGTATCCTCTGTTGCTTGTGACAGGGGTACGGGTGCTCCATCATCCACATTATTGAATATTTCCTCATCGATGCACAATAGTCTTGTTCCATTGTTACTCCACGTCCGTGGAGTACTACGTTTAGTAAGCGTCTCACCAGAAACTTATACTCCTTAGTAGTAGACGTTTTATATCTCTACAAACTTGCTACGCGGTTTGCGTAGGCAATCAGCACCTCGTCCACGAGGGGAAATCGGCCCTCCGTCAGGCGGAACAGGTCTTCTCGCGCGCGGCCGGGCGCGGATAGCGTACCACTTGCCGGAAGCCGGGGCGCGGGAGCAGCGCCTTCCAACGCCTCTATAGCGTCTTCAAACTGGGGAGCATCGGGCCTCCCAAAATTTTACTGTCTTTTATGTCTTTAGGTGTAAAAGGTTCGCGCGGAGGCATCACAAAAACTCGTAAAAAAAACACGTCTACCACTTTGCGACTGAATTCAATGACGGTTGCAGAACGAAGAAGTCGTCAGAGAAAATTATAATGGCGGTGTATAAAAATATAATGATAGTCGCAATACGTCTCGCATTACAAAGGCGAGCGCCGACATCCGCCAAAACATTAGCGCCTCGCTTCTATGTTACGGTATGCAATATTTGATTTTAAATTCAAGAGTTTTGACAGACGTCTCATATACGGCTTGAATAGAAATGCGCGCGAAGAAATTATAGCTGCTTTCTTTATGTTATTAAATTATTCGGCGAAGGACAGTCGATGACGCATCGAACCTGTCGGAACATGTTCGTCGTAAACAAATTTTTTCTAGGAAAAGGGGGATGGTTATCGCGTAGCCTAAACAATCTATCTACGCACTATTTTTTACGACGCAGTACGTAAAAAAAACAAAGAAAGAAATTACGGTAAAACTGCAGATCAAGGGCGACCTCACCGATTTCAATGACTTTGATGTATGCTGTCAAGGTCATGACCCCGAGTGACCTTCAGAAGGTTTTAGCCGTCGCTCGCTATTTGTTAAAAAGTTATTAACAAAAAAAAGTTTAGAAAATATAGCAGCTATTTTGAGTATTGGAAGGCATAAATGACTAATATATATGTCGAAATAGTTCACGTATACACTTTCCACGCAAAACGAGGTGCCACAATGGGTTTGTGACGCGCTTTACAAGCTCGAAATATATAAACCTACTTAGTTTATTGTAATTCTTTATCACCCCCCTGCGGTCACATGGGTTTGTGGCGCGCTTTAAAAGTATTTAAGTGTTTAAATAACTAACTTATGTAGGTTAGTTGACGCGCTTTAAACACTTAAATACTTTTAAAGCGCGTCACTAATCTACATAGGTTAGTTGACGCGCTTTAAACACTTAAATACTTTTAAAGCGCGTCACTAACCTACATAAGTTAGTTGACGCGCTTTAAACACTTAAATACTTTTAAAGCGCGTCCTTCCGAAGGTCACTCAGGAGGGTGACTTTGACAACATATGTCAAGGTCAAGGTCATCGGAGGGTGGTCCCTATTACTGCATAATTACCGTTCTTTATGCCTTCCAATACTCAAAATAGCTGCTATATTTTCCAAACTTTTTTTGTTAATAACTTTTTAACGAATAGCGAGCGACGGCTAAAACCTTCTGAAGGTCACTCGGGGTCATGACCTTGACAACATATATCAAGGTCATTGAAATCGGTGAGGTTGCCCTTAATCTGCAGTTTTACCGAAATGACATCATTGACGATGATCGACCGCATCGAAGCAATGATAAAATATAGGTAGGGATGGACATGCACGCAAAGAAATTACATCGTTCATTTAGTTGTAAAAAAAAGCCTGTTTATTTAACTCTTCTTTTACATAATATATCTTACGTGCTAAAAACTAAAGCTGCGAGCTCACAATCGATGAGCTAATTTGTATTGAACGCATCGCTAGCGTATATTACATTCGACGTTTTCTTAGGATTCGTTACAGTGGACGCGATATCGGAGAACTGCGCAAATTTTGCATCGACTGCCGCAAGTATTCTGACCAATCGATCGAATCTTGCATCGATGCATCGATCGAATCTTGCATCGATGCATCGATCGAGATCGAACATACGATGCAACGTCGATTCGGTCATTATCAAGCGTACGTTTACAAATTCGAGACGTATGAGTTTGACGTTATTAACCGACGTACAAACTCTCACCGTTAGCGGTCCAACGTTTATAAAACTGTGGATATCTTTGTAGTCATTGCGAAAAAAATTCTGAATGTTTTGTTGTTGCTCGTAGAGTGCCTTCCACGTTTCGAGAGATAACAGCAGTTCCTTTCCTCGATGATATCCAACGGCGATCTCCACGTAACTCGGTGGATCTACGTTGATACCAATTTCGAGGAATTTGTATCCCGTAGCTGTCAACGCGTATCGTCTATTGAGTATACGAACCGCGCGACGGTCCAACGAAATGCTGTATAAAAAAAATGAAATTAGTTCTTTTTGTAAGTATTATAATTTGCAAAGATATAAAAACTGGGGGAGGCTCTATATGTTTTTTTTTTTAAAGAAACTTACCTATTAAGTCTGTTCTCACACGACTGAGTTTCAACGTCGTGAATCGGCACGTAATAATTCACGGCATTCATGCGTTTTCCACCATTGTTGCTGCTGCTGCATCTTTTAAAGGAGAACATTTTTCCTCTTGCCTCTGAGAAGTTGACCGTCAGTACAAGCGATCGCGACAAGACTGATCATATGAAATTAATCGAGTATACGCAACAATTCTAAAAGTAATAATGTGGTGGGGGGAAAAAAGAGAGGGGGAATTAATGTTTATAGAATTACGCAGTGGAATTTTGTAGAAGAGGGGGAAGTAAAGCCTACTCTAACGGTGATGATGGGGAAAGAGGAGGGGGAGTAAGAAATAAAACATTATAAAAAGTTATATATTTATTTAATAAAAAAATCGCAAATCTTTATGGCGTCGCGCGCGACCACCAGTTGGTATTGGTGTCATCTAGTTTATTCAAAGATTCGATATCTTCGTAATGCGCATCCAAAGTCTCGACGATTAGATTTTTTCGCGCATAATTCTCCAGCATATCCATCAGCCATTCTCGTTTCTGAAATCCCTTGACGTACACGAGAGTCGGCATCTCGTCATCTTCTTCTTCGTCTTCTTCTTCCATACCAAGCACGGTCGATGTAATCAGGTGTTTCACCATGCTGTACGGCACGTTTCCGTCTTCTCATCGTAATCCATGGTGATTCGCAATCAACCAGGTACCGCACAATTTGTCGGATTTTGTGAGGAGATTCCACGGCATGGGGTACCAAAAGATGTGATGCTTCAGAACGAAACCTTTTCTCAGTACCGCCACCTCTTTCACGACAAATTTCATCCCGACGAGGAATCCTTGCAGGTCCACGAACGTTGGTATGGACATGACGAGATTTCTTTATCTCTCTCGTCGATGCGTCAATCGAGAGGAATGACGCGCAACTCTACAAACCGTCTCGCGACACTCTGATTTATACTCCCCCCTCCCATGCTCCTCTAAATAATTGTATCGGGGAGTGAGTGAGAGAGAGAGAGAGAGAGAGAGAGAGAGAGAGAAAGAGAGAGAGATTGATTGATTGATTGATAAAATTTATTATGCCCAAGCAAAGGCTAAAGGGCAAAGAATAATAGCAGTTACAATAATATGGTGATTACAATACAATACAATACAAGATGCAAAGATACAATGTGATATAAACAAAAGCGAAGTATAACGGACAGAAGTTAGTATGATGTGCATGCGCTCTCTCTTAAGGCAAGCAACCAGCAATCTCAATAATATACACTGTAAAAACTAAGAACTAACGCAGCTTGGCTAACGATAAATACAGTGAAAAAGAATAAGATAAGGAGCAGTATTTCTAAAGAGAACAAAACAGTGTATATAAAACTAAGTACTGAGGCGCAAGTTTTGGAAGTGAAGCCTGAGAAGCTCGATGTGACCACGAAGAGAATTAGCATTGAAATGAGCAACTCGAAATTCAGATTAATTATGATTAGAGCGCCTCGGTGGGTGTATCTGATCTGGTCAATCGAGGCGAGTCAGATCAGCACTCGAGCTGATGTAGATAACAGGCGAGCCATCAGATTGTCTCACGCAAATCCGCCCATGCCTTACCCACACATATTTATATAACCGCTCCCTAGCCACACGCCTCGTCTGCTGCAACAGTTCGTAACTATCCTTAAAGAGTAGTTCATTGATATAAACAATACTTCTGGAGTCATTTCCACAAACCTCACCCTGCCTAAGAACACCCTTAGCTCGCTTCTTCGAAATAATTAGGTCGCGGACGGAGTTAGAAGTCACAGTAATAAAAAGAGAATTACTGGCGGCAGTAGCATTTGAATGAGAAGAAGCAGAATCAGGGAGAGGCTTGCGGACGATTCTTACATTTAAAATATGAGGCGAAATATCCGAAACACCGAGCGCAGCAAGCACATTACCAGCAGCCACAGAAGGAGCAACAAAAAGCGGCTCCGGCAGCCCAGACACAATAACCTCGTTAGCACCACCAGCATGAAAATCAAAGCGAGACGATTTCAATTCTTGAAGTTCTTTTTTAAGAGCCGCATTCTCAAGCTCCAAGGAAAAAATACGCTGAGAATTGCCGGCTACTGTTTCAGATAAGCAATTTATCAGATCAAGCTTAGTATTGATTGCTTCATTCGTTCTTTGTTGATTCTCAATGAAGGCAGAAATCTTTTGATCAGACTTGGTAATCTCATCATTAATTTTCTGCTGGTTGTCAATGAAAGCAGAGATCCTTGCGTCAGACTGTTTCATTTGCTCAATCAGTCGCAACAATAGATCATTCGTCGCAGGCAATGAGGTCGATTGAGTACGTGAATCCGCAGAAGAGGCCATATCTTTAAGTTCAAATGAAGGCGCGCTTTTTTCAGTTGTGAGAGAGAGAGAGAGAGAGAGAGATTGATTGATTGATTGATTGATTTGTTTAATATGCCCAAACACAGTTATAGGGCAAAATTACAGAATAGCAAAACATAGAATTCGACATAATATTAGAAGTTACAGCCTGTAGATAATACAAAGACAAGATGGCAATTTTGTCGCAATTCCACTATATATCTTAAATGTAGCTAACTAAATAGAAACACCAGAGTAAAAGCAAAAACTAACTATGTACATCTTAAAACTAAATAGAAACGCATAGACAAAAGCATAAGCATAATTATGTATAACTTAAAACTAAATAAACGTACACAATACATAACAAATAATAATTTGTGTAACGCAACAAACTAGAAGCATTTGACTAGATAATGCGAACATTGCACCGAGCGATTCATACAGAAGGATAAAAGTATCAGACAAATTCTGATGTAAATAAAAACGAACGGAGAAGGCTCTTGAAGGATGCAAGAGACGATGCTGAAGTAATATTATCGGGAAGAGTATGCCAAAACCGTATTGAGGACAGGCGAAAGGAGTGCATGTACGTCGTAGTTCTGCAAGACGGGACGTGAAATACTTGTGATGACGTTGCTAGGCGCTCGGATCGTCTCAGCGCTGGATCAGAAGGCACGAAAAGCTCATTTAGGTAAGATGGAGAATTTAAGAAAAGGATACGATACGTTAGACACCCAAGAAAAAACAACCGTCTATTCTCAACTGAGAGCCAACCCAGTCTACGTCTATACGGCGTGATATGATCATCCCATTTAAGATCGAAAATAAAACGAATGCAGCAGTTTACCAATCTCTGCAGTTTGGTATTCAGCTCATTGCTCAGGCCATGATAGACGAGACAACAGTAGTCGATGTAAGGGATTATCAGGGTAGTAACTAATTTGGCTCTCAATTCAGTTGAAAGGGAGTTTCTATTAAATTTTAGTTTGTGCAGCGCATAATGGACCTTTTGCGAAACATGCAACACGTGCTTTTTCCAAGACATAGTCGATGTAAAATTAACGCCTAAATTCCTGACTTCACTCACAAAAGGAAGAGGTACTTGGTTTACTGTAATTGGCGGTAACAGACTGAGATCAATATTTCTAATGTGAGCTTGACTTCCAAAGATAAGCACTTTTGATTTGGCAGGATTTAGTTTGAGTCCGTTAGTTTGAGCATAGTTAAAAATAGCATTCGCATCTCTAGAGATTAGTTCTAATCCTTGACAAATATTGGCGGGTGAGCACTTAAGATAAATTTGAATGTCATCAGCAAACAACATATAAAGTGCATACAGCAAGACACTTCCAATGTCGTTGATGAAGAGAGAGAACAAAAGCGGGCCCAGAACAGAGCCTTGAGGAACACCTGATGACGTCGCAAGCCACTCTGAGAAATTACCAGCATCGTCAACCACAGCTTGAAAACGGCCAGTTAAATAAGAAAATATCCAGGTCAGAACGGCATCAGAAAAACCGATCTCCTTAAGCTTAATGAGTAAGCGAAGATGGGAGACAGTATCAAACGCCTTGCTAAAATCGAAAAGGATCATGATTGTAATGAGTCCATTTTCGATTCCTTCCTTAATGTCATCACATACCCGTAATAATGCTGACTGAGTGTTGTAACTAGGTCGATATGCAGACTGTCTGGGATTGATGAGATCATGTTCTATAAGGTAATCTGTAATTTGCGAAGCCACAATCCTTTCAAGTAATTTTGACAGTTCAGGTAGATTGGCTATTGGTCTCGTATCGGACGGGGACAGAGGTATACGAATCTTCGAGAGTGGGCGAATGAGCGCACGCTTCCACTGAGACGGAAAGGAAGAAGATCCAAGCGAATGATTGAATAAAACAGTGAGACACGACGAAATCATGGGCCATGCAATGCGCAAAATGAAAAGCGGTATACCATCCGAGCCCGACGCATACGAATGGAGTGGTTCAGTAGAAATGAGCCTAAGAATCGTACATGGCGATATGGTGGAGAAAACAAATTCAGGACGTAAGGATGGGCGAGTAACTAGAGCAATGGCAGAAGTGAAATCGGCATACAAGCAAGGCGACTGAGCATTTGAAATCGACACGTAAAAAGAATTGAGTTGATCAGGTGTAAAATACTGTAGAGGTGAAACTGAGGCTGATTTTACAAGACCCAGTCGAGCGAGTTCCTTCCAAAGTTTTGCTGGATCGTTGATGTTTTTAATAGAGTTGAGTTGATACTCGCTTTTGGCCCGTTTAATATCTGTGTTAAGCTGATTACGAAAAAGCCTGTAGGTGGCGTAGCCAAGCAAGCTCTTGGAACGTTTTGCTTGCTTATATAGCCGATTTCTAATGCGGATCCGAGCCTTAAGTTCTTCTGTGAGCCACCGTAAGGGAGGCTTCCTGATAGTAAATGTACGCTCGGGAGCAAATACATCAAGTGTTCCAAGTAAGGCTTCGGATAGCATTGAACAAAGCTTATCAACTCCAGAGACTCTAGTCGGGTCATCGAGGCCAACACAACTACGATTAACGATAGTCTGCATGCATGTTTGTACCTCAGCACCATCCATGCAGGATTGAAGATGATCTCGGAACTCATCACCATCAATGGTCCGGTAACTGCGTCTTGATATTGTACGCTCAAAAGTTAAGTTCGTGCTAAGTGAAAGCGACAATTCTAATAGATCGTGACAGGCTATAAACGGACACTCGGATTTAGTAAACGCCAGGATTTTTTCATTGTCGTCTACTGCAAGAACATCTAGCCAAGAGTCAGCAGTAGCTGTGTGATACGTTGCATCAGAATGTATGATCTGCATAGAAAGGCTTGACATTAGTTCCCGCAAGTAGGTTGCTTCAAAGCTGTTCGTCAAGAGATTGCAGTTTAAATCGCCGCCTATGACAATATTTTTATATAAATGAGAGACTCTTGTAAGGGAATGAGTAAAGTCATGAAACAGAGCTCCCTTAGGTCTCCTGTAGACCGACGCAAACAACACCGTTTCATCACCAGGCAAACAAATCTCAATTATAATATATTCCGGATCGTTGATATCAACTCCCTTTGAGGTCGCAATGAGCTTAACCTTAAGTGATTTATGTATGTAACAAGCGATACCTCCACCCATTCGTCCAACCCGATCATGTCGAATCAAAAAATAGTCGTTCAAGGCAACAAGCTCATCCGAAATACCCTCATGAAGCCATGTTTCGGATACCGAAATGACATGACATAGATTGGAACTGAAGTGAAGTCTGACAAGCTCAATGTGACCACGAAGAGAGTTTGCATTGAACTGGGCAACGCAGAATTTAGATGTATCCCGATTAAAGCTATTCAGAGGACGAGGCAGGCATGGTCAGTTAAGCTTACTAAGATCAGCATAAGAATTAATATGGACAACAGGCATACCGTCCGAGTGACGCACGCAAATCCGACCATCCCTGACCCATACATATTTACATGACCGCTCTTTAGCAACCCGTTTTGTTTGTTGCAACAATTCGTAAATCTCTTTGGAGAGTAGTTCATTTACATTGATTACACGATCAGAGTCGTTACCGCAAACCTCTCTTTGCCTAAGAACACCCTTAGCACGTTTTTTCGAGATAATGACTTCACGAACAGCGCTAGAGGTGACAGTGATAATAAGAGAGCTGTTAGCGGCAGCAGTCTTCGGTTGATCCCGAGCAGATTCAGGGAGAGGCTTGCGAACGGTTCTAACATTAAGAACATGTGGCAGAGCTACGGAAGCATCAAGAGCAACGAGCACGTTTTGAGCAAGCTCAGGCGGAGGGACAGAAGGCACCTCCGGCAGACCCGACACGATGAGTTCGTTCGCTTCATTAGTTTGTTGGACTGACCGAGCAGTTTGTAGGTCCAGCAATTCATTTCTGAGAGCAGTATTCTCCTGTTCTAGGCTAGCAATGCGCAGAGAATTGCTAGCAACCATCTCTGAAATTGCATTCAGTTGATCAAGTTTACCCATTATTTCATCGTTAGTCCTCTGCTGACTTTCAATAAAGGCAGAAAGCCTTGAATCAGACTTTTTTAACTGTTCGATCAATCCACGTAAAAGCTCGTTAGTATTCACTTGCGCATTGCTCTGAGTACCAGGGAGCGAGACATTATCGACTGCAGGCGATGAAGAAACCGGAAAATTAGAGGCAAGTGCACCTTGTCCCTCCCTCGGCGTGATAGGCATAGCAAGTCGAGATTTACAACAGGCGCCCGCGGCTTTAGTTACAATATACCCGGATGAAATGCCTTACCGCACTCACCACACGAGACCAATTGACCAACAACCGACTTGCTGCACCTAGCGCACGCACGCTGCATGAGTAATCGCAGTAAATTCACTCACTGTATAATAGTCAAATGTCCCTTGCAAAGTACAGCAAATATCACTGTATAATAGTCGAATGTCTCTTGCAAAGTACAGCAAATATCACTCAGCAGTTTCAGGTGTAAATAGAACACGGAAATAAGCAGATTGGCACGACTGCGTCGGCACGGCTGAGGTTGGCACATAAGATCCAGCCAATGGGCAGACAGAAGTGGGTATCACACGCCCGCCAACCGAAAGCACATCAACGGAAAAGAGCAGATTGGCACGACTGCATCTGCACGGCTAAGATTGGTACATAAGATCCAGCCAATGAGCAGACAGAAGTGGGTATCACACGCACGCCAACCAAAAGCAGACGAACGGAAACGGCACGACAGCCAGCGCATGCGCATCAGATCCACGACGTCCGACAAGCACGATGAACTCAGCAATCCATGAAATAGGTTAGAAAACCATAGAACTTGTCACATAAAATATAAGCATCTAGGTGTCAAGCTGGCAAAAAATTGAATGATGGCTCACGAAATCAAGCAAAGCTCATCAATGCCTGCAACAAAAATTGCCCGAAGGCAGCCAGCGGCAGAGATATGCTGTATCTAGGTGAGAGCGACAAACAGACGTGCACCTTATACTCACCAAGAAAGAGAGAGAGAGAGAGAGGGAGAGAGAGAGAGAGAGAGAGAGAGAGAGAGAGAGAATAATATTCACGTCGACGTTGCCGCGAACACTCATTGTCAGACTATTTTGCGCACCACGTTCGTCAACGGGTTGTACTCATTCACGCGGTCGTGTATGATGAGACAGTACGCGGAGGTATTCGGCGGTACGTCCTCCATGCAGTCGAATTCTATTCTGACATCTACGGTGGCGTTTTTGACGGATTCGTTTTGGCGAGAGCAATCGATGATCACAAACGGGCCGTTACGTAGAAAAGTCGAAACAATGAGACTCGGCTCGAGATATTCGTATCCGTAGTAGCCCTTGCAGAAACGCGCGTACATATCGTACAGAATCGCCCATCTGTGTTTATCAAATTTTAAATTCAGGTCATCGTACGGATAAACTTCCGAGTTTAGAGAGTTTTACGTTGGTCAAGTTGCAGTCGTCGAATCGGCTTGTGTCGGCGGACATGACGTTCTTCCGATCCGTCTGCAGAGCGAAGACGACGTATCGCGGTTTCTCGAGCTGAGTCGCAGTCTTAATGGCCCACGAGTGCTTGGTCGTGTTCTGCAACAGGGGATACTCGTACAGATCCCACGAACGGAAACCCCTATTTAAATATCGTCCGTCTTCCAAAGCGCGCAGCGTCGACAACTTGTTGATCTCGTTCAATACCACGTGAGACATTCGCCATTGTATTTTGAGTATTTTGATAGTAGGCTCCAACGCGAGACTTCCCACCAGGGAATTGTTGTCGTTGCGCGATTGTATCAAGATCAATTCGTGACGAGCGTTGATCACCACGCGTTTGTAATCCTCGCAAAATTACAGTAACAAGTTGAGCGGTACGCAGAAATTGAAATATCTGTTCGGGTTATTCTGTGGATCCCAGCCAGCGTTTCTCAGGATCACGCTTCTGTCGGACAATACCGTAACGTAGTTCTTGAGCGTGCTGGTTATTCTTACGTTTCTGCAGCGATCAATCTCCATACAATCGAGCTCGTATTGAATCTCATCGAACATGAACGCGACGCAATTAGTACCCAATACCACGTTATCGGCTTGACCGGCTGCTCTGGCCACCGTCAATGTTCCTTCGACGTAGAGAAAACTTTTGCACGGCAACGTATACAGATCTGCTGTTGTATGGGTATTTGTATCTCGTCGCTATAGTCAAACGTTGTGTTGGCGTACGGGTTGTACGTGTGAGTCTCGATCTTGACGATGCGATCGTCAAAGACCGGCTCGCCTCCGATGTTGAGAATTTCAGTCATCGTTCACGCGTTCAGATGTTTCGCACCGCGAATTCCACAGATTGTAAAAACCTAACGTTCGACGCGTTGAGCTTTTTTTCGTCTCTTGTTTAACGCCATCAAATGTCGACTTGACGATATCGTCGATCGGCGCAGCCGTAAAGATATAAAGGCGGAATTCCACTGAGTCAACATTTGGGCAACATGTCGCATGCGGCAATGACGCATGCGACATGGAGTCTTTCAACCGAAGCAACATAAAGCTTCATGTGGCATGCGACAGTGTAGCATGCTACACTGTGATTGGTGTTGCCGGTTGCATGTGCCATCTTTCAACAAGATTTAGATTGTTGAAAGATGTCGCCAGTTATCCGACAGTCAATGGATCGGTGCGGCTTGTAGCAAGCGATATGGAGTGGAATATTGAGAAAACTACGTTATTTATTGAGGATTATCATAATTCGCCGAAATTATGGAACAATAAAAGTTTCGATTATAAAAACAACAAAGTTTTTAAATAAAGCGCTATCGTCCGCAACCAATTTATTGAAAAATTTATTTCAAGATTTTAGACTCCCAATAAATAATTCTCTTCTCCACCACTTTGGTTATTTTCGTTTTTTTCTCTTGCCACTTAACGGTATTACCAAATAAACAGCTGCTGCTACCGTTTCCAAAGACATGACGCACGATACTGATGTTGCTTCAATGAAATTGATTTAGCCACATACTACAAACACAAATGACAAGGCGCATGCGACATTGGGCGACAAATTTCTCGTGCGACATTGAGTTTGTGGCACGGTTTGAAATCGCGCATCAAAAATAGGCGACACCAGATGACATGTGGCATACTACATGTCGCTTAGTGTTGCCTCAGTGGAATTGCGCCTTTACGCTCCGCGCAATGATCGGCAGGTAAATGATCTGCGCCGGCGTTTCAGATATCTTATATCTTGGTGGTACGCTCGGTAAAAATTCGTGTATTGTATGAACGCGTTTGCTGTTGCTGTACGCACCCGCGGTCACGTTACACTCCACGCGGATAATGTTTACGTTGATAATATTAATCGGTGCGTCCGATTCGTACCACTGTCCCGGCTGCAATATACGCGTCAACGAGAATCCCAGCAGCGAACCGACGTTGTTATGTTTGTTAAAGTTCACTCTGAAAGCGTACTTGATCTCGCTCTTCATCGTATTGTAATTTGCGCGGAGCACTATCGGTTATTCCGCGATCTCGTCTTCGTAGCCGTTCGCGCGAACGGTCTCCTCTCGCGCGATATCCGCGACCTTACGTTACCGTTAGATTACCGTTACATTACATTACATACATACATACATATATTATATTACATATCTTGCATACATTGCATACATGAATCTTCACTGTTCCTTATCATATAAAGGTATGCGATAATGTCCCCACGGCAACGTATCGGTCGAATCCGGTACGATATATCGCTTATCGTCGTACGGACTCAGAGCGATTTTCGTCTCGTGGATAGTGTACACTTCGTGCATTTTCGATCTTATGCACGACTGCGATCGAGTCATTTTGATCTCATTGTTCAAACATCGCGTGTAGTCGTCGAACGTAATGGTACGCGAAATAACGTTGCTTTTGACGTCTTTTGCTTTTTTAGTGTTTTTTTTTACCATCGACTCACAAGGCATTTTCGCCCAAAGTCCAACGAATTTAGTCATAATGGCACCGTTGTTTTCGTTCTTTATCAGGCCCGGCACTTTTTTATTGACGAGTGGCATACCATACGCGTTATCTACCGCATAGTCACTCGTGTCGAACCTGACTATATCACGTTTCATGTTCTCATACGCATCGTCGCACTCGATATGATAAATCAGATTGTTCGTGTCGGTATACATGATTCTACACGAGTCGCGGTACAGGGGAGACATGTACTCGTGGTGAAATTCGTATAGGCACACCTTCGACAAGTCGAGGATGCACATGCCGACGTAAATCGGTTTGTCGAATTTCACCTCAAGTTTGCGCAGTTCAACGGCTACCAGATTTTCTGAAAACACGCTGCTGTGGAAATTTGGTCGCGCGATCATTGCCTCCGCGCCGTATCGTCCGTCGCACTTTGTCAGTAATTTTACATCGACGTGGTTGCGTACATTTTTCATCGTTTTCCCGAAAACCGCGTTATTCATCAATTTCTATAAATTTTTCTCGAACTAATTTTTGGCCAATGTTCTGAATTTTGTATTAAGTTCGATGTAAGCGCGGAGCCACGCAGATTGAGCGTATTGTAATACGCGATGTGTTTTTGTGACGCGAAGGCCGTGGCGCGTGCACTGCTGCAGATTGCGATAATGGATGACATAACGCTTCTTATTGTACAGCGTGGCGAGAAGTTTGTCCTACCGTTTGCCGGGCGGTTTATCGCGCGTCGGATAGAACGGTAGGTCAGTGTGCGCGTCATGTTTATCCTGCGGATACTCGAGATCCACCTCGAGAATAACTTGTAGGCGAATCCGAAGCGATTGCGCTAAAGTCGAAATTTGACGCGTCTTTCGATCCATCGAAAATCTGCGTAGGGCAGTGGCCGACACATCGCCCAGCCGTACAAATTGTTGACATCGAAGTACATCAGGTACGACGATAGTTTCGATGGATCGTACGACTGCATGTACTTGTTGTTGGCCCGCGCGTATCTGTTTGAACATTGACTCAGGCCACCGCGAATACCGCGTTCGATAAACATGATCATGTCAATGTCGGTCAGCAGTTCAAAATTGACACGAGTATGTTTCAACATAGCGTCCCACGTAAAACCCGGTAAAGTGTAGTAGTACGCGGAATCAAGTCCATAACTCGCGATACAATTGTCGTAGAAATTTTCGAAAATGTCGGCCAACAGCAAGACATCGGTTTTAAGGTATAGATCGCTGTATTCGCCTAGGGTTCGAACGGAGAATCGTTGCCATACGTTCGCAGCGTGCGCGTAATCGCTCTCGGATACGGACTCACCGGTCAAGCATTGAGAAAGGATGTCAATTTTGCGAGACTCGTGCTTAGAAATTTGTACGAGTCAATAAATCTTAATTTTATATTGTTTCGCGAATCTGATCTTTCGGCTGTATCTTTTACGTGTTTAGTGAATGAGATGTACTTTTCCTTTGTTATAGGTAGTACATCAATTGAGCCTTCGAACGCGGCAGCTATATCCGTGATAATAAAATGAGCATCGTAGCCCGATAGATTTATGGAATATTACTGGGATGAAGTGAAAATCCTTATAATTTAGATTGCACGTCGAATGTGCTGGACCTCTATATCGACCGGTGAGGTGGCAATGATCACGTACGCGATTATCATCCGGCGCGAACAGTTCTTTGCAAATGTGACACAGCGCCGCGCTGCGAAATGTCTCCCACTCGTTTCGCGTTAGGTCTACCATGCTAACATTCTCGGACAAGATGTTCTTTACGCGATGCGCCAATCTTTTAAGTTCCTCGGTGAACCACGCGACGCAATCATTATCGCGACGAAATCGATACGCTGATAACGTTTCATCATACGAGCACTGTACGTAGTATCCTATACCCGATGATGTTGATAGGCGTATGACGCGTGTTCCGTCTCCGGTTGTGTCTTCTTCAGCACGCACTCCAGATCGGCGTACACCACGAAGGGAAGTTGCTCTTTCCTGTTGTGGTTCTTGAAGCTCAGCCACTTGTTGTCCTCGCTCAGTAGCGTAGTCGTTCATCTTTCCGTAATCGACGCTGTGAGACTGCAACTTGTCGCTCGAGCTAAAATAATGTAGACATCTGCAAAAAAAATACAAATATTATAAATTTTTACACAAAAAAATATAAAATGATATATATATTTAAAAAAATATATATATGTTTACCGAAAAAAAATATATATACTTACCGATCGCAAAAGTACTTTGTGTGTCCTTTCTTATTAATTTGCGAGGCGGGATGTCTATCTTGATCCACGCAAAATGTCCAACATTGTTGTCTCGCGGATCCTGCACGTACAGCAGATTCACGTGTTTATCACTCGTGCTGTCGGTAAGCCGTATTGGAAGAACGTTTGAAGTTTTCTGTCCCTCGATGGTATAGACATTGACGGATATATCGTTGAGTCGTTCGAACTGTTTAATTTGACTCAACGTCATTGGGAATTCAATGTCTCGTAAATTCAATACCGTTGTATAATGCGGGTATGATGATTCCAGATCTGAATGTCTTTCAGCTGGATGCAGAGCAGCCGTCACGGCCCACGCAAAACACGCATTGTCCATTGATTGCACATTGATCACCGCGTGCTTAAATTTAATGTCTTGAGGCAATTTCAAGTGACATCCCGCGCGCAAAGGATTGTACCTGTTGACGTTTACCGTCAAATTGAGAATTCGCGTCAACGCCCACCCACTGTCGCGTTCCTGGAACTCCTCGAGGGACGCTAATGTGGGCTCGATAACGTGCCGCTTGTACCACTCGCGCAAGATCGATGTACGACAGAGTTCTTTGTTTTTTGTGTTCAGACTCTTATTGACACGTTTATCATCCGCCACAAACTCTCCGTTGAACGCGGTGTTCACTTTGACACAGTTATGTGTTTTTATAATGTCTCGCACTCGCTTGCACACTACGCAGGCGTCTTCCAAAAACTGTCGCGGTTCTATGTAGTCTGTATTAATTACCGCGCCGGTCATTATTCGCGTTTTGAACGCGGCATCGATTTCTCGCCATACGAGTTCTGCCGCGCGCGTGTCACCACTGTTACCGGCGTCCGCATAATCACCACCGCTATGGATAAATTGTCTTTCCAATCGCGACTTCGTATTCTCGAGTCGCGCGATTCTGGCAACCAACTCTCTGCCTCTGCCCGATCGAGAGCCGCGGACGTTTGGCACTACTACGTGCCTCACATTTTAGCTCCCATGTGTAAAACTCACCCACGGTAGCGACTTGGTCGGACAGTTCCCATAGATCGGGTTTGGTTTGCTCGAATTGCTCCATGTTTTATCTATTTAGCACAAAAGGAGATTTGTAGATCACGCCACAATCTTCGAAGGACCACTTGCACATGTATCGATGACACGCTGGACAATGTCGATATGCATATTGAACGCGATAGTGTTCCAACATGAATTCATAAAGACTGAAGAAGGGGACATTACAGTGCCAATTATCACAATCATATTAAGTTTACGTTCAAGAGTTTTTTGAATCAATGTACTATTAGGACCGAATATCTTATTATCGATGGTACGGCAATAAGCTTGCAGAATCAGGTTGTACATCACCACCAATTCGACGCACTTTCCAATGCCTGTGCAAATTAGAATGAGTACAGTGTCAAAGAGACTATTTATCTCACGAATAACTGTAGTCGCCCAATAGCGATACTCCTCATACTCCGACTTAAAGTCATGTTTAAACAGTTTAATGTAAAAAGAATCTTCACAAGCTAGACGAGCTTCATATTCTTTTTCCTCGTTCCGTAATTGTATGTATATTTTCCATCTTATGTTAGACTTCTAGTCATAAGGACAATGCCTGGTATCAATAACAACTCCTTGTCTAACGATGCGTTTATCGGTTCCGCGTATCCCGAGTTCGCGATCGCGAACAAACTGCACCAGTGATATTTGTTGCACATTTGTCGATTTTTTTTTCAATCTTCTTCACGCAATGTATTGGCGATGCGATATCATCTATTGAACGGTCAGCATAGTAAAAACGGCCGCAATAGTATGGAAAGTCATTGCTTTCATCGCTTTCATCACTTTTATAGTCCGGTGACCACGAGCGATTATTGTCAAGCATCATTTCTTCTTGCTCACTGTTATGAAAAAAATGTTCACGTCGCAAAAGCTAATGGTTTTTTCGTTGACATTCGCCGCAATCCTTAATCATCGGAGCGGGATCGTCGATGTGCGTTCGCTGCCACGGTTGATTGTAATGTTCGTCACAGCGACGATAGGTCTGAACTTCCAAATCGGCCTTTATATGCTGCGGAAGCTTGTCCCACATATAATAGACGTGATCATCGCACACTTGCAATAGAACGGCTTTCCGCACGAATTGCAGCTGTTCGGCGCTAAAATCGCGAATGTCCGAAGGTCTCGACAGCAGGACGAACATCTTTGCGACTGAGCGATAAAAGAATCTTTTTTACAGAGCACTTGCACGTGATAATGTTCAACCGTAAAATACCGAAGAAACCGCGATACTTTTTGACCGATATATCACTGCACATATGCTCTCAAATCTTACTACTGCGGTTTGACGCGTTTCATCCCTCGTTGTATACCCTTTGCTCTCTCTCTCTCTCTCTCTCTCTCTCTCTCTCTCTCTC
>NW_020220666.1:0-9624 GCF_003070985.1 Temnothorax curvispinosus | reverse complement strand
GTCTTGAAAATAATATTGCTCATCTGGCTGTTACAAAATTGCTCAAAAGTCTCAGAGTTAATGGACATGAAAATCTTCCTTGTGAGGCGCAAACATTATTGGAAACTCCGACAACGTCAACGATTAACAGTAATTCTGGCACTTTCTATTATCACGGATTGCAGAAAGCATTGAAAGATCATCTACAACACACTAGACCTGTGTATAAACCAACTAAAAATCCAATTAAAATCAATTTAGGCATTGACGGATTACCATTGGCAAAAAGTTCAAAAGCACGAATTCATATCAAAGAACAAACCAATGGAATTAATTTGATCAAGGATATTGAATCACTGGACAGGGCCTATTTTGACATCTTAAGTGAGCTATCTAGTTTTAAGTGTAAACATTGACTCTGCGGTAGCAGTACGTCCTCGTTCCGATAAATACAGATTTTTAGCTATCCCCTTCACAGCACAAGAACGCGACCACTTATGTAAGTCTATCATCTTTTAATTATAAAATTAAGTAAAATACATATAGTGTAATTATCTATTTATTTCCGTCCTGACATACAGTTGCCACTAAGGACAGTCGCGTTAACACGTTCTTGATTTAACATCGGTCTTTACTTCCACTTAATATCGGACATACATCGATAATTTCCGACGTTGAGCATGGCTGATACCAGGATACATCAAATTCTACAGAGGACTGTTTAGAATATACAGAAAATGCACCAAATTAGCATTTCCGTCAACTGCGACTCAGATCGCTATTTATTGTAATCGGTAACAATTTTACTATAATTATGTGCCCCGGATCAACGTTTAATTCGAATTTAACTTTGACCTTGTTTCTATTGCGTGTCGTATTTGTTCACCGGCGATGACTTGTGACGATACGCGTGTTCGTCACTAGCGCTACGGCCCTGACGGCCACCTAGCGCCTATTTCAACGGGCACCCCTGCGCCCGAGTGGTGGGATAGCCCGAGCGGTGGGACAGACCGAGCGGTGGGGCAGCCCCCACCGCCCTCACTCGGGGTATAAATAGGGGACTCGAGCCGACTCGAGCACCAGTCCTGTCCGACTCCTGCTTCCGACACGACCACTCTCCGAGACCGCTTCTCTAGGTTGGGTGCCCCCAACCTCGTCCTCCGTACAGGGAACGGGTGCCCCCGTTCTCACCTGGGTGCCCCCAGGGTACGGGCCTCCCCAGCTGGGTGCCCCCGGTTGGCATTACCTGCCCTCTCCTGCCTCTGGGTCGGGCGCCCCCGACCCTTTCCGCCGTACGGAAGACGGGTGCCCCCGTCTTCGAGCCGGGTGCCCCCGGTGTACGGGCCGCTCAGTCGGGCGCCCCCGACTGAGCTCCTGATCGTCCTACCTGATAGATATAAGCCGCGCCTCCGCCCGCGAATCCGTAAGGCCACCGGGCCTCCGTGTTTGTCCGCGAATCCGTCTCGACTAGCTGTGAACTCGTCTACCCGTCCGCGGGACTGCCCCGCATCGACCCTAACACGTACACTGCGGCTCAGCGGAGCAATACACACACACACGCACCTACACGTACGCCCTCCATCATTTCTGTATCACATAGTTAGTAAGAATAAAAACTATTTAATAAAACCAACCAGTGTCTCCACGTTTTCTCACCCTGGCCTGGCGAGCGAATTCCGAGCGAGAAAACGCGAACGTTACAGACTATATTTTTCAATGTTTCTAATGTAAACTCCAACAGTTATTATTTTTATTTTTATACTTTTATGTAACTTTGAATGTGATACCACCTTATGCCCTGAGGAAAACCAAGGTCAAAACGTTGGCTTGATGATTAAAATTTAAATTTTATATATAATTTTTTATTAACATCCTATAATATTGCTCGGAATATCGGCCGTAATATTACTGATGGAAAAGAACTCGATAGGCTTTGTTTGTTGGAAAAGCATATACATATATATTTTAGTATAAACAATAAGATACACTCGTGAATAACTGAAGAATTCTACGTGAACTGCGTGAGCGGGCTTACTTGCGACTTTTAACCAAAAAACTAAGAGACAGCGATCCACTTCGCACGCTCGTATGCTCAGGTCTACCAATCAGAAGAAAAATAAAAGTGCATGAAAACGTACTCTAATCTGAGTCCAACCAATAACTAAGCGTCTTGAACATGTCAATTTCAACAATTACTCAGCTTTTCTTTCGACGAGCGATAACACGTTCTATAAAAAAAAAAAAAAACAAGAAAACAACGAGAGATAATGCGTTCTACTTCAATAAAGATAGTCAAAAAGTTCGAGTGTGTAAGGTATTTTTTATTAAGGGGGCATATACACCTAGGAGCGGGAAAAAAAAGGTCATTTTGGGAATTTTTTTTAGAGGAACTGTTTGAATTTTAGAGTCGGATTTTTTTTTCTAGTAAAAAGTACGTACTTTCGAGAACATGTTTAAATTTTTTTATTAAAAATTTTTCAAAATTAAAAAAGCTGTGGCATCTTTTTCGGAGCGTCGCAAAAAAATTGGTACCAATTGCTATTTCTTGAAAAATCATCTGAAACAAAAAAACCAAAATGATTCTTAAAATAGATACTATAATCTAGTCTTTGTCACAGAATTTTTTTTTTTATTACTTACTTTTTGTTTTATGGGCAAATTAAGAAAGAATTTTTCCTTCTAAATCGCAACGTTAAATTCATATGTCCGCCATTTTGCCAAAAATTGATATTTTCAAAATCGGCTATGACAAAAACTAGATTATAGTATCTATTTTAAGAATTATTTTGGTTTTTTTGTTTCAGATGATTTTTCAAGAAATGGCAACTGGTACCAATTTTTTTGCGACGCTCCGAAAAAGATGCCACAACTTTTTTAATTTTGAAAATTTTTTAATAAAAAAATTCAAACATACTCTCAAAAGTACGTACTTTTTACTAGAAAAAAAATCCGACTCTAAAATTCAAACAGTTCCTCTAAAAAAAATCCCCAAAATGACCTTTTTTCCCGCTCCTAGGTGTATATACCCCCTTAATACTTTATAGATATAAATGATCGGACAATACGCACAGTACAAAAAAAACGGAATAAGTAGGCGAATGTACTACTCGAACCAGATCAACGAGGAAAATATAAGAAACATTAGACACTGGACCCGGCCATACGCAAAGGGATTCGACAGCATATCAATACCATTCCTAAGATTGAAAGCTACTACACCCGAGCAAATACATTACGAACATTCACAGACGGCAGTCACTCATTGATTGGCAGACATCCACAGAGATTATGTAGCAAACTGCAAACAGAAAAACAAACCCTATGGAAGTTACGCAATATTTCTACGGCTTTTCAACGAGGAATTTAATATTTCCTTCTTTGTACCTAAGAAGGATTTGTGTGAAACTTGTGTGGCATACGAAAACCATGGTCAGCATGGTGGGGGAGTGATCGAAGGGCCATTGGGTTTTAATCATCAGGATATGATGTTTGATGGCCAACGCCAGCAAAAAATAACACTGTTGCAACAACAGCAGCAGCAACAGTACCAAAAGCAGAAACTAATTGAACAGCTGCAACACATCCAACAGCAGCAGCAACCGCTGCAACAGCTGCAGCAACTGCTGCAACAGCAGCAGCAAATGCTACAACAGCAGTATAACCTGCAATGGCAGCCGTCCGAGCGCCGCCGTCGTCACCGTGGACGCCCTTAAATGTCTCTCGTTCGATTTCACGGCAAAGGATATCATTTATCGCCGTCGTGACATAATTTCCATCACGATTAAATTTGATTAATCTCCTACGGAGATTATTGGGACTAATAATGCGCAGTGCATTATGAAAATTATACGAAACTTTAATTCTAAAAATTTTAATTCTAATTAATTTGAGAAACTAGTTTTTAATTGATCTTAAACGAGAAACGCACGTGTGCAAATTATATTGATGACGCAAGCCTTCTTCCTCGAATTAGATTAATTACTATGTCCATAAGCAAGCAGAGATTCTAATGTATACTATGAATCAAAAAATCGCGTCTAAGATATGTGTATACTTCTAAATAGCCTACAAGCAATACACGTATCGTATTCGGGACGGGAGAAAGAAACGATCGCGTGAAGGGTTTCATCGCGATTATATCTTTCTCCGTGCGGTGATCTGTGCTATAGAAACCAACGGAAGAGTTGAATTAGAAAATTCGACGTGCCAGAAAGATTGAAATAACAATCCAAGTGTCACTGTAGTTAATTAAGCACTGTTTAAGCTATTAGTCTTACCATTAGTCGTAGCGCGTTCGATAGACGTTGTTTGCTGTATGTATATCTCGTGAACCTCGTTGCCTGTTCTTCGTTATCTCAACGCCGTTGTAATTTGACTCGAGCCGAGAATCATCACGCTGGCGAACATTCCATACATTTTGCTGACCAGGGCTCGCGAAAAAACGTAATGACGCCCCTGATTAACATTCATTGTCAGTAGAATAAAAATAATCGTTAGAACCGCGGAAAATCATCAGCGCGACACTTCTCGCTAAGCATCGTGCTAGGCGTGTATAAATTGTCTAAAAATTGTTAATTGGTGAAATATTGATTTAAAATTGTACATGTGTGTGAAATTTGATTAGAATTATAAGGATCTTTCTTGTCAAATATTAATTTATAATATTCAACGAGTTTTGATATTTCAGAGAAGAGAGTATCGTACTAGATTCGCGAAGTTAACACATTTCTTCAATTTCGATTTTCTATAATGTAAAGAATGCGGAACTCTTTTTAATTTTTATCAAAAACTGTAGAATTTTCATAATTCTACAGAAAAATACTAAGTTCCATAATAGCACTTTTCATAACTTAGTATTTTTCTGAAGTTCGTAGAATGTCAGACCAACTTCACAGTTCCGTAGATCTTGTCGTGGATTTCACGTCGTGCTATCGAGCGTTGTGGACGAAAATCACTTGTTAAAACATTTAGGTGCAATGAAAACGTATCGTCGCCGACAGTATGAAAACCTGTTGCGCGGAGTGGATTCGCAAAAAACGCGTAAGTGAATACAAAAGTTCTTATGTCGCGAGAGCTAGTGGATGGACAACGCCAGTAACGTGTCCAGACATCGGTTACATTTACCTTACTGAGTGTTAATAATCGCTATAACTGGCGGATTTTTTATCAAACAAACGTGCGCCTAAGGCATCGCCGAAGTACACAAAGGGAAAATAACTTGTAAAATATCTCTCAAAACAAATGAAGATATAGAGACGGCAATAGACAAATTTAATAATGCAGTCCAAAAAGCAGCCTGGAAATCAACTCCTGTAAATCAAGTCACTGAAAAAGTAATGCACTGCTCAGTAAATGTAAAAACCAAAATCGCAGAGAAAAGAAAACTTAGAAAAGTATGGCAGAAAAACAAGATCACCGCATGACAAGGCAAAATTAAACAAAGCGACAAGCAATTAACAGAACTAATAAACAGTGAACAAAACAAAGCAATAAAGGAATTTCTTGTAAATCTCACACCCACAGAAGTCACAGATTACTCGCTATGGAAACTTACAAGAAAATTTAAAAAAAGTCCTCAATTAAAGCGATAAGACTTATATAAACTATCATATATAATTCCATACTAAGACTGAGCTACTTCCCGGCTCAATGGAAAGTGGCACAAATGATGTTAATTCCAAAACCAGGAAAAAATCCTGAAGAGCTGACATCGATTATTATATTTCGATATATATCGAAATAACAATTAGTAATAAATTTATAGGTTCTATATACATATATATATGTAGGATGCCGATATTTGGCGGTTGGTTGTTGTGCGTGCGATGGATCACGCGGGATCGGCGTGACACGCGAGAAATGAGCATGCGAGTGTCCTCTGCGCGAGACGAGAGGCAGAAGCGAGCGAGCGTTTGACGAGAGACAACGTAGCGAAAGACAGTCCGCGAGTCACTTGTATTATATCCAGTCCGCGAGTTACTATCCGAGAACCGTATTTTATATCACTTCTGGACACTGATTGAATAAACGATCGCATAATAGAATCTAACCTTCGCTCTATTACCCGCATCATATATCATATCCTACAACTTTGGGGGCTCGTCCGGGATAGAGCGAGCGTGTGGTTCGGAAAAGTTCGATCGTTCCGAAGGTGATACGTGGCCGAAGATCGTGATGCCACCCTATCAGTGTGACTTGACGATGGTGGAGCTGAAAGAGAAGCTGAAGACGCGCGGACTGTCCACGACAGGTTCAAAGGCGGAACTCGTCTCGCGGTTACACGAGGCTGATCCATCGGGTGCCTGGGCGGAAAACGGCAAGTCTGGTGGCGGCGAGAATGGCGAGATGACGATGACGAATGGCGAGATGACGATGACGAATAGCGAGGATAACGATGACGAGACGCGGGACGGCACGTGTTGCGGCGAGAGGTCGAGCTTTGCAGGCGAGAGAAGGAGCTTGCTGAGCGCGAACTTGATCTCGCGCGGCGTGAGGTTATGCTGTTGCGAGGGGGGGCTGACGAGGAGAGAGAATCCCGCTGGCGAGGCGGCGACGGCGACGAGGACGGAGATAAGTTTCGACGACGGAGAGATGTCTCGCGTGCACCCGAGAGCGAGTTTAACGACGATATCCAATCTGCTGAGTGATTTTGACGGCACGTCTAATAATTTTGAGACGTGGGAGAGGCAACTCAAATTTTTGAAGGCGACGTATCGACTGGATGATGATTGCGCGAAGATCTTGATCGGAATGCGGCTGAAAAAGAGAGCGTCCGAATGGTTTCATTCGAAATCGAAACACATAGAGATGACCTTTAAGAGGCTCCTCGAAAAGTTGAGGATCATGTTTTGACATCACGAGAGCAAGCTGCATCTGCGGAGACAGTTCGAGAATCGTTTGTGGAAGAAGGAGGAGACATTCCAGGAGTACCTCCACGATAAGACCATCATGGGCAACCGAGTGCCGATCGAGAGGGACGAACTGCTGGAGTACGCCATCGAGGGTATACCGGGCGTCACGATGCGCGACCAGGCGCGCATACAAGGATTTTCATCTGTAGACTGTTTGTTAAAAGCGTTCGAGAAAATAACGTTGCGCGATCGCGGTGTGACGAATTCGAATCGACGCGGTAGCGACAAGGACATGACGAAAACAATAACGGATACTAACGATAAGCGTTGTTTCAATTGCGGCGAACGCGAACACATCAGCGCAAATTGCCCGACAAAAGCCTTCGGAGCTAAATGTTTTGAATGTGATGCGCGCGGTCATATATCAGCTAAATGTCCGAAAAAGAATAATAGTACGGAGCAATACATTGTCGCGTCGGTTTTGCGAACACCCTATAACAGAAACACGCAGACGGTAACGATAGGCGGTCGAGTTATTGCGGCAGTGATAGATACCGGGAGCGATATATCGATAATGCGAGCAACTGAGTATGCGATGATAGGATCTCCGAGGATGCAGATATCGAGTGCAGAACTTTGCGGAATAGGAGGATTTAGCGCGAAAACCTTAGGCGAATTTCATGCAGATATTTTAATTGATGAATTCACGTATCCGATACTTATTCGAGTCGTGCCAACGACGAGACGCGACCCGAAATATTTGCGATCGACATTGTACATGACCCGGATACAATGGATGTTGACATGCTATCGATGCCTGAGCATGAGCGTATTGTAACGGACTTGGTAAATAAACACGAACAGGCTAAGACACACGAAATAGATATTAAGATGACTTTAACAAATGACGAACCAGTTTATAAGAGAGATATTTGCGTAAATTATGAGAAGCCTAATAAAAACGCTATTAGAGATCGGTACCCTCTTCCCTTCATACGACTGTCGGAATAAAAAACAAAGGTGGTTATGTTTTTCAGAGCCCGAGAACACGTGACAGGTACAGTCCTTGCTAGGCTTGAGCGACTACTTCCGTAAATTTGTCCCGAGATATAGCGCGATTGTGCGTCCGCTGTCGAACTTGCTGGGGATGGATGCGGGGTTTCAATTCGGTGCTATCGAAAAAAATGCTTTCAAGCAGTCGAAAGTCATATTGAGCGGGAAGCCAGTATTGAATTTATTTCGAATAAGCGCGGGGACCGACTTGCATACCGACGCATCCATGCACGGTTTCGGAGCGACACTTCAAAAAAACAGCAAAGATCAAATATTACACCCAGTGTATTGTGTAAGCGGCAAAACTAGCCCGGCGGAAGAGAAATATGTTAAAGCACTTAAGCGGTTTCGTGCATACTCGTTAGGAATAGAATTTAAAATATTATCGACGTGTTTGATGGTGAGCGAGTGCGAGAGAGGTTTACTTGTGCGATTGAGGAGAGCACAAAGCGCAGAAGGCGACCTGAGGGAAGTGTTTAAGGTGATCGAGCGGGATAAGTCGGAGGGTTACTTGATTCGAGGCGGAGTAATGTACGGGGAAGATGACGACGACCGCGATGCGGCGGAGGATACGGTTGGGGCGACCTTAATTTTAAGGGGGGCGGGTGTAAGATGCCGATATTTGGCGGTTGGTTGTTGTGCGTGCGATGGATCACGCGGGGTCGGCGTGACACGCAAGAAATGAGCATGCGAGTGTCCTCTGCGCCCAGCCATATATTTCAGTTCTCGCGTCCTGGAATCATGTCATTTGATTGTAAGAATAGCAGCAGCCAGTCTACGACGGTGGGCGTTTCGGCATCAACAAGGAAGAAAAATGTCTATCCGCGGACTAGCACACCCAAGGCATCTGAGACGGAAGAAGCAGCAGTAGGTTTCGACTGGAACTGTAGTCGGATTGAAACACGATCGAGTGCTATGGAATCGTTGCGTCGCGTTGACGACGACGACAGGGATTCAATAGCAAGGAAAGCGAGAAATATAAAAGATTCTGGATTTGTTGATGTATCGACGACGACGACGACGACGACGACGACGACTCCTGTTCATTCCGAGTCTTTTTGCAGTGTGCGAGACAAAAAGGAACGTGTCGTCGCAAGACGCTTACGTTTTGATCCATCCCCAAATAGATGGAGGACGATGAAAAGATGCGGCGGCAAGTTGTTGTTGTTCCAATTTTTAAAGAATATTTTGCAAAGTATTTGAAGAAAGACGCGGACCCGCCACAACCAACGAAGGACGAAATAAAACAAAATACTGAAACAATACTCCGCAATTTTCACACAAAACTATAAAGCCGTAAAAGCGTGGATTAGTAACCACAAAAAATAGGTAACTATTTATTATTATGTTAATAATTACCAATACTTTTGTATTGTGCACCATGGGGAGAAAGCTGCGTTTTTCAGACAACTGTAAAGTTTGCCGCCCGAGCCGAAGGCAAGTATATTTTACGAGAGTATTTCAACGAGAAAATAACAATATCGACTTTAGGTGAATAGTCCGTTGTACATAACGGCGATTTCGAGCAAGTCAGCTGCCAATGTCGTGTCGGCGAAACGATCGGACGGTATCATCGTTTTAATGGTGAAACTAAGCTAATCCTCACTATACAAAAAAGAAATAAAATATAAAAAATTAATTTTAAAACAACGGTCATGGGAGATTTTGGCTCCCAGTCAAATTTGACAATAATGTAGGATAATGTAGTTCATAACATGCTGATAAAAAGTGTCCATAGGCA
>NW_020220665.1:0-2566 GCF_003070985.1 Temnothorax curvispinosus | reverse complement strand
AAAAAATAACGACCGATTTGGATGCGCTTTGGATATGTTGTCGAGCATCAAAAAACATTAGACACGGGTTTTTTTTGTGCTTATCTCGATCGATTCCTCGCTTCCGCTCGCTTGAGTACCCGTTCCTTCAACTCTTCAACTCACTCTACACCCCTTCTCGCTGCGTCCTCCTTCTCATTCCTCTCCGTCATCCTAACCTCACTTTTAACTCTCCTCTTCTCCCTCAATTTCTGGCCGCTTCACCTCGATTCTATCATCATCTCCAATCCCACCGCCTCCTCTCAACTTCCTTCGCACCCTCCTTCAATCCTGCATCTCCACCTTTCCACACAGCTCTGTTTTCGACCCTATTTCCACCTTTCCGAACTTTCCACCTGCTCCCCCGCCGAGGCTAACGGGGGAATCCTATTATGTTGTAGTATATAGTATATATATTGTATGAGAAAATATGCACAAATGGAAATTATTAAGCGTACGGCGCAACTGAATAGAAATAACGCAACACCTACCTACAGCGCGACGCCTATATCACATATCATCTCGTCTTGCCAAAAATCTAATAATGGTATCATAATAAAAATACACATGAATATATGTGGCATTTGACGCTCTTAAATTTGCGTTGGAAAAATTGTTATATTTGGCAAAAATAATAGATAAGGGTAGGGTTAAATTAAAAAATGTGACAAATTTAAAAAATCTGATTACGCCATTGTAAAGAGCACAAAAATCCATAAACCTTTTGTACCAAACTTTTTTTCATACGCCTTATATTTTCGAAGATATTCGCTAAAAACTATAAAATCCGTAATTTTCAAAGGGTTGTTTTAACCCCTAAACGTCGAGATAAACACTAAAAAAAAAACCGTGTCTAATGTTTTTTGATGCTCGACAACATAACCAAAGCGCATCCAAATCGGTCGTTATTTTTTAGGGGTTGTTTCAACCCCTAAACGTCGAGATAAGCACCAAAAAAAAATACGAGTCTAATATTTTTTGATGCATGCTCAACAACATATCCAAAGCGCATTCAAATCGGGTAGGGACACTTAAATTCCGACCGTTCCCTTGTAAGTGCATATGACAGGAACTATAGTAATTTACGTTTACGTAAGTATTACTTCTGTAGTAACTTATACGAACGATATCATCGTAGTTACTATAAAATATCCCGTTTATGCGGAGGAATTATCGTATCATTCGTAAGTTACTACAGAATTAAGTAACGCTCGCGTAAACGTAGTATAGGTTAGATTACCGGTTTCTTATTTTACATAAAACGCGAGATTCACTTATGTATGCAAGTTTAACGCCTATTGAGTTAATATGAAATAATTTTCCTAAATGTAAAAATAACACGATATTATATATGCGGTTTGGCGTGAATATATATATATCGCGACAATAGCCGAGGTGATCGAAGAAGTTATTGTGTATAATGTCCCGATTCAACGGCCCCTGTCCCTGGTTGAGAGTGTTAATAATGACATTAATATCTCTTACACTGCCAAATTGGCTCTTCGTTCAGCTTCTGACTCATTTATCATTTCTCCTTTTGCAAAATTTGGAAAACAGCATGATGTATTGGTTGTTATAACAATGAATTGCTGCCAGTTCCAGATGTATTGAACAGTAATAGCGTTTTTCACTGGGAGAACTAGTGCGCACTGACAATGAGTGCGCACTCGCCGCAGGCAACGTGTTTCACTGGGCGTTTCGATGCGCGCGAAAATGGTGCGCGCTGTTTCACTGGAAAGTTTAGTGCCGAGTTTTTGCACTATAGTGCGAGAATTCGGCACGAGCTCCGAGAGACGGTGTCAGTTCAGTGCAACATGGCTGCGTAGGATGGTGACAATGTTTCAAATTCACGAGATGCACGATTAGCATTTGAACTATTAAATTTGCTTTCTTCGTCATCATCCAGTAGTGATAAAGATGATTTATTATTAAAAGAAAATCCGCGGAAAATTCCAAAGATCGAAAACTTTGTTCAAATAATGCATAATCTTATGGATAAGTATGTAAGTACATATATATTTATTGTTTCTGCAGATTATTGTATTACGTGAAACAATACCCTTATAGAAATTTAATACTGTAAGTGATTATTTGGCTAGTAATTAATTACTTATTTTAAGTATTAAAATCATTAAAAACAGTACTTTTAATGGGCACATACTGTGCTACAGGCATGGAAAGTCGAACTATACATGGAGGTGTTGTGAAAAAGATATTTGAAGTGCATAGAAGTAAAATAAAATTCAAAACAGTATTACCTCTTTGGATCGTCCTTTTTATCAATCTTCAGAATATTCCATTCGTCTAGAGGTCCCTTGGAATAACTGAAAGAGACCTGGAAAACACAAAAAAGAATACTTTAATTCAATAGAAATCATGAAAAACTATCTTCAGCAGAAAATTGTCAGCAAAACTGTGTAACGTCACTGGTACAATTTTAAAAGCGGTATTATTTGTTTTTGATGCACTGTTTCTGCGTGTATTTTGCGAAATCTAAGAATAGAGAGAGAGAGAGAGAGAGAGAGAGAGAGAGAGAGAGAGAGAGAGA
>NW_020220664.1:0-1526 GCF_003070985.1 Temnothorax curvispinosus | reverse complement strand
TTCCTTAGCGATACATTAAATTACGTTCTGTCGGTTACGAAAGCTTTCAGAAACGAAGGATCGTACGCTTCAGGAGATTGAAGAATACTTCCAAGTAAGAAAATTTAATTAAGAAATGGAACGGGCTTTTATTAATGGTGAGCAGTATGATGAATGTATAATTGTGTTTTCACAGCAAAGTAACTTCCTATGGATAACCAGAACACAGACAAAGAGAAAGAGCACACACATGCCTGCGAAAGCTGAATCGAATTGTTTAATCCCTTTACCATCGGAGTATAAATAAGAACAAAACGTAAATAGATTTTAATATATAACTGCGATAATAATTAATATTAGACATAACTGTACATTTTTTATTATTTCAAGATATTTTTGTAACAATATCGCATTGTTATGTGGAAATATGTGTGCTCAGATATATAAGTATATAAAAACTGTAGAACAATAATATATTTATATATTTGTTAACTGAGAGATTTTATTTATATTTTATAATTGATATTTGAATAAAACAGAATTTTTCTGATAAGAGAATTTTTGATTGATTTTATTGCAAATATTGGATAAAGTAAATGCGTTTATTCAAGCAACAAAAAGCGGCAGATCAATATATCGAAATAAGTAATGGAAACCTTCATGCAGGATTTTATTCATTAATCAAGAGACACGACAGTGTCTCGCGTATATTTTTCTGTGAATTTTTGAAAATAAAGTTAAAGTTATAATTATAATACAAAATAACAAAAATATTAAATTTATTACGCAAAATTATAGCCCGATTTTCAATTATAATCTGATTTCACGATCGTGAAAAAATAATTTCTATTTTTGTTCTAATAAAAACGGAGATAAATTAAGAAGATAAATTAGTGATAAATATCGCGTAGGTAATTGTCGTTTACTCATTGTATCGGTAATGGTTATATGTCTCGTAAAAAACCGAATTTTATGTTGTTGTACGCTTCGTGTAATTTTTGTTTAATTAAATATTTTGTAATATCTAATTTAAGCAATTTTTATTATATATATTTTGCATTGTAATATATTTTATTATATTATATTTAATTATATATACATTGTACATTTTATTATATTATATTTTATAATTTTATATTGTGTATTTTAGTATAATATTAAATTATATTTTATATAAAATAATAAATAATTTAAAAATATATAACAGCAGAGAAAAATCGATTGTAATCAGCGGGAGTGGCGAAGAGCTTCTATATGTATATTGACTTGTTTTTACTGAATTAAACTTTATTTGAACATTTTTAGATTTATTTTTGCAGATATGGTTTTGGGGACAAAGTTTACCATAATCTATCGTTATTTTTGTATGTGATACTTTGAACATACGTTGACACTGGAATAAAACTTTATTATCCTTTCGACTGTCTTTGTCCTTGTATATGTTACATATAGACATATTTATATCTATAATTACAATATTTTTTATATTTCTTTGACGTATTCATTTTTTCGATATATCTCTTTTCGATATGTTATTTATTTCTAAA